>NW_024704752.1:18449555-18697572 GCF_018977255.1 Callorhinchus milii
CATAAACGTAACAAAACAGTATCGAGAATCATATAATTCTACAGCAGACACTGCCGTTTGGCTCATCGTTGGAATGGCGCCATCCCACCAAGCCCTCTCCCAAATGACTGCTCTCCATCCAAGAGCAAGATTGTCACATATGCCAAGGTGGCAACTCAGGGCTATAAAGGACAAAATTAAATAACAGTTCGAATGAATTAGTGGTAGAGGCCAGGGCACCGCAGTTCTTTAAGAAACAGCTTGATGAAAGGGCGGTGGAAACAGATTCAATAACAACGTTCAAAAAGGGTATTGGATAGGTACTTGAAAAGAAAAAAATTGCAAGGATTTGGGGAAAGAGCGGGGAGGGAGGGGGGCGGGGGGGGGAGTGAGGCTGATTGGGAAGCTCTTCCAAAGAGCCGGCACAGGCACAATGAGCCGAATGGCCTCCTTCCGTGCTGTAATATTCTATGTTGTAACAGGGAACTAGTTAGACTCTGGAAATGGGCCAAAGAGTCTTCTTTATCCATACATCTCTTGTGATACGTGAAACCTTAGCCAATGATTCCCAGCAGGCGATTGGACCATTGGGTCAACCCAGCCAACCGTGAACATGTCTTTGTTGCCCGAGAACAATCAAGAACCTACCTTCAGCATTTTGTGTTGCATCGTAAGTGAACTGTATCGGTTACTGGTATCCTGCTAAAGAAAACAGAAATACAAAGTTTCTAAGATGAAAGCCACATTGTTATTTTGACACGTTTAATCCATATTTATGTTGACATTGCAACACAACTGTAAACAACTTCATAAAAGGGCCAAACAGAACAGGGATTAGACAGCACCCAGTGTTAGCCCATGTGTATTAATAATGTGTCAAGATTCAGATAGTTATTAACAGACTGGTAGCCTCTGGTTTAAAATAATGACAGTGATGTGAATTTGCTCCGGAAGGTATGTCCGGCAAAAGCAATTTGTTGTATGGACCGGAAAAATACAATGTGTAGGAAATAACACAGAAAGGTTGAAAGTATAAGGTGAAGCCTTGTAAATTTCAAATGCTTTTAATTCTTTAATCCTTGGAATTCATAATGTAAAAAAGGCAGCAGCCAATTTGCGCTCAGTAATGCTCCACAAACAGCCGTGAAATTAATGACCAATGGCTTTTTTCGGGAGGATAATTGGGTGATTTCACCACTTTCCACAATTTTTAAAATCAGCTTTGGTTCGTTTCATACACAAAGGATTTAAAATTCCCGTTAAGGAAATTAATTTGATAACTGGTATTGCGTCTTTCACAAACAATATAATTTGGTGTTCGAAATGCAGATTACTCAAATCTTCCAATAATCAATGTCGCTGCACATTTATTACCATTCAGGTTATTAACTGGTATCAATTTAAAAAAATTTTACCACACGATGCATCGTAATACAACTTAATTTTTTAAAGATCAGTTTAAAATTGATACGTAGACACTTCTGAAAGTTGAATTCACCACCGTCTGCAACCAAGTACAGGACTCACCTTTTCTTTGTTCAGTGCTTCCTGTGCTTCTAACTTATAAACAAGAAAATCTAAAGGCACAAAGAAAAAAATATATATATAATCAGTGCATGCTCATCGAGTGAAGGAAATGTGCAGAGGATGGAAATAAAATAAAAAATATTTGTTTTTAAATTTGGCGTAACTAAATAATAAGATGAATCCTTGCATTTGATACAGCGCCTTATCACGTCTTTGAGACGTCTCAAAGCGCTTCACAGAATATACTGTTAAGTGAATTGACTGTATATTTTGTGGGCGAAACATGGCAGCCAATTGCGCGCAGCAGCGTCCCCACAAACAGTTGTGGATTGAGTGACTACGTTATTATTTAAATGAATAAATAATAATAATCATCAAATTATTATTGTTCAGTACAAATCATCAACTTGGGTTTTCACCTTTGGATGCTCATTGACCTGCAACGGAGATCCAGCATTTCCAGTTTTATTAATAACGCTCAGTTTGTATAAAAGTTCTAAAACTTCTAAAAGGCACCATTCACCATGTGAGCACCAGCCATACATGCTGCGTCACACATGGGTTGCAGACAGCCTCAATTCCACACTGCTGGATTCCAGCCACTCTGTGTGGAGTAATACAACAACAAATTACACTTGTATAGCACCCTTCACGTTGGGAGGACATCCCAAGGTGCCGGACAGTCAGGGATTTGGACCCGAGCTGGGGGTTGGGATCAGGAGGGGGTGGAGGGTTAGGGCGGGTGGACACTTGTGTATCTGACATATCCATGGGAATCTCAGACTTGCCAAAAAATCACCGAATGAGAAGACTAGTTTAACACCAGGCCAGAGGAGCCGAGTGATGCATTCGTACAGCAACTGGTGATGCCATAATTGCGGTGAGAAGGGATCAACTGTTGAACTGTACCTGACTACGTTATGTTAGTGTCCAATTAGTGCAAATTCCATAATAGTATTTATACAGAGCTAAACTGCAATTTATAGCCACGTTCCAAAGCTACAAAACAGCGAATTAACATCAGAGCCTGACCACATTAACATCACCAAACAATTAGCGTACACTCTAGGGCAAGACTGATACAAGGAATTGGCAGCAATTCACTCCTGCATCCAATGCTGAATTAACATCAGCCACTTCACAAGGCAACACAATGCTTAAAACGGTGGATTTTCCAGGTCCAAAACTATTTGATTAACTGATTATTAATAATTACACTTCGTATAGAACCTTTCAGTCAGGAGGCCATCTTAAAGCGCTTCACAGGACTGACTGTAAAGTGTCGGGACTGTGTATTTTGAAGTTGAAAGCAATAGCCAATTCACGCACAGCATTGTCCCCCAAAACAATCTTATCTGGGGGAAGTGCTGGCCAGTAGATCAAGGTCGAAGATGCATTTAACACTGGGTTAAGTTTCAATAGTAAAGAAGATTAAAAGCTAAAGCATGATTTCTTACCTTCTTTAGCTTTTTTATGTTCATTTCTTTCTTTCTGAAGCGATTTTTCTAACCTTGATCTATGTTCGTAAACAACTGAAAGAAAGAGAGATGACCAGAGTTGTTTAATCGACACGTACTATGCGTATTATAGGTTCATTTTGCCACCCTGTTCACACTGGATAATTTTCCATTTACTTAAGAGAACAAAAGGAATGTGATTGAGATGGAACCAGACAGCTGCAAGTTACAAATAAGCAGTGTAGCAATTATAACCCATTCCTTCATTGACAACTACAGATGATAATATACAAAAAACACAAATAGATCTATTCTGTACCGTTAAAAAAAGGGTTCGTAATTACAAGAGTGTTAGTGTCGACCAAAACCTGAATGCATTTTGGGGTCAAATGAACCCCCTTCAATTTACAAGGAAGGATCAACACACAGAACAGTTGATAAAATAAAAATGCAATAAAATCATGTTTTGTGCTAATCTGCACCAGTGGGTGACTGAAAAGCTGTTAAAAGGGGAATTTATAAATAACAGGATTTAACTATCCAATTCTAACTCATCCTGAAGGATAAAATTGTTGTTTACTGAACAACCTGTTTCAGGTTAAACGACAACAAGCATTTATATAGCGTCCTTTACTCGGAGTAGCTTCCCGGAGCGCTTAAAAGTCTGAATGTAGGAGAAAAGTAATCTCTTCCAAAAAATACCTTCTTCCCTTCCCCAAATATATTGTTTATACGTATTCTACCGAGGTCAGTTTTGTGTTTTACATTTTTCTGCGTCAGCACAACATCTTGAAATGTGCTCACTGAGCAGGCGGTAATTGGAACGTAGGTGTGACTGCACATGCACACAGTGGAGAATAATTGGTCAGGCTGGTTCAAATTCACGTAGGTTCTGCAAATAGCCGATACAGCCATGAGTGCAGAAACTGGGAAAAGTTCATGCATGGAGTCCTGTAGATCAGTGGTTAGAGCATTGCCTCGCAAGCGAGAGGACCTGGGTTCGATTCTCAGCAGGGCAAAACCTTAGGCAAGTTTCCTTACTCCACACGCCTCGGTTTACCAGCAGCATGTAGGAACCCGGCTGTTAGTCGATTGTCGGATTGCTTTTCCTGGAGGAATAATCCCTTCAAAAAAAAATTCTAACAATAATTTCTTCACTCAATCCACGACTGTTTGTGGGACAGTACTTGTGCAATTAGCTGCTGTGTTTCGCCCACAAAATATACAATCAATTCACTTTATACTATGTTCTGTGATAAGGCGCTGTATCAAGTGCAAAGATATTATTACTTCTTGGCAATTCTGCAATACAGCCCAGATAATATCACCATAATCTACATACTTACCAATTACTCTCAATGTAACGTACCATTGGTTTATTCAGTAGGAGGATGAAAATCTGGAATTCTAAAGCTAGAGTTTGCAAAAGAGATCTTTAGATTATACTCTACTGCTAAGCTTAATCGTATCAAAACAAAAAAGTTGTCAGGCCATGAACAGTGGCTGTTGAAAGCCAACATCATAAAAGGTTAAGCTTTCAGCTTTAAGGTTGTTTTTGATATGGGATTGCACAAGGCGTGTGCTTTAAAGTCTGTACACAATTAGCTTCCACGTTCCAACAAAATATACGGTCAATTCACCCGTCCCCTGTCCAACTCTCTTCTCACATTCGCCCTATCCTCTCTCACACTCACTCCAGCCATCCGTTTCGCCCACAAGATCACTCCACTTTACAGTATATTCTGTAAAGCACTTTGTGACATTTGAACAGCATGATAACGCATGATATCTAATGCAAAGGCTTATTATTATTCATTGGAATCCGGTAGATGGTTGTGGCAGGCAGAAGGAGTGGCTTTTGAGTTGTTCTAGTTTAAGCAACATTCCTCTATATTAGGCTGATGGAAGGATTATGCCACTTAAAGACAAGTTGTTTTTCTGACCTGCATTGACTTTGTCGTAAAGATTGTGTCTGTAATTTGCTCCGTCAGGTTAGCTTGGTCACATTGACTGGAAGGGGTTCAAAAACAAAACAAAGAAGAACTTTAAATTAAATTTGGGTTGAAGGTTGGCATCGCACTAATAGGTTTTTAAATCTGGGTTAAAAAAAAATGTCGGGTTAAATGAGTGAAGCCACAACCTAATCAGTAAACCCAGCGACCAGCATTTAGAATAACTCCTTCAAAGAAAAATTAGTCACTCAATCCACGATTGTACGTGGGACACTGCTGTACGCAAATGCCTGCCATGTTTCGCCCACAAAACATATAGTCAACTCACGTTGCAGTATAATCTGTGAAGCCCTTTGAGACGCCTCGAAGACGTGATAAGGCGCTATATCAAATGCAAGGATCATTATTGCAATTAGAATAGTGATGCAGTGCATTTGAAGACTGGAGGAATGAAGTGAATTCGAGAGATTGCGTGACGTAGTGGATTAGAAGTCAGTTCTTTCATTTCCAGACACATCAGCTGAATTCAGACAGACTGAATTACTGTTATTAAAATAAAAGAACCTCGTGCTTTTGATGGGCAGAAGTGCTTTTAAATTAAAACGTTCACATGGGCAGACTCAACACAGACTCCAGTGAATGCAAGTTCACAATCTCTCAACAGCACTCACAGAGATCACAAGTTTGGCTGAGTATGGAGTGCTCATTCACCTTGGGTTGGGTTAAAGGCACATTCTTGGGCGCTGGAATGGAAATTTACCCTGTGTTACATCTCGGCAAGGACAGAAAGTGGGGCAAGTCAGAATTCACCCACAAAACATACATTCAAATTCACTTTACAGTATATTCTGTGAAGCACTTTTAGACGTCTAAAGGGGCTAAATAAAGGATTGATACAAAAATGAGGTCGAGCACAGCTGGAATAGAGGTTTAAAAAAAAAGAATCGATGCGTGCAAACCTTCAAAAGCAAGGGAAAGAAAACAATTCAAAATATATCTTCCATTGGACGTCCCGGCATAATAATAATAATCCTTGCATTTGATATAGCGCCTTGTCACGTCTGCTAGACGTCTCAAAGCGCTTCACAGAATCTACTATAAAATGAATTGACTGTATGTTTTGTGGGCGAAACAGCATACAGTTCAAAGTTCCACTGAAAGAAAAATATGATTAAAAGTAGCACTTCCACTGACACATGAGTGTTCCACCCACACAGAAACATTAAGAGAAATGGTAAGGGAGAAGGGACAGTATTACATTCACTATTGGCCGTCCATAATCTGCAGCAACGTGAAGAAAATATTATGTTAATAGAGTCATCCCCAACAGGGCTCATGCAATGATGGATGCACAGTATATCTTTTGTCTCTCCTCCAACATATTCCGTCCACGCTGTGAGCCAATCATTATTACAAGCACTCATTCTTGCTTTCAGATTTCCAGAGCTACAAAGCCAACCAGCGGTTGTCTCGTGCACCTGGACCATGAGAAAAAATGGAAATGAAACTGAACAATGGGATACCATGTGGAAGATTTGGACGTGTCTCAGATCGTCGTTACAGAATATGGTAACAGCACAACATTTATAGCGAATGAGCTACAGATGAATTTCATACAAAAAAAATTAGCTTATCCAATCGATTAGTCTTTCAAAGGTGCACAGTGTTTGCTTACGGAAGCAAGTGTGTACATTTCAGGAGATCGAGGCTGGAGGAGGTGGATTGTGTCTCAACTGTTCGCAAAAGATTTGCGGGTGCCAAAGTTGCCCCTCAGTAGCGAAACTGAGAGTTGAGTGAGATTGTTCACACCTGACTTGTTACCGTGCAGCCTGCCTGTGAGAGAGATACAGATGTTTAATCATCCGTAAAGTTATTAAAAAAAACAACGTATGCTAAAGGGAGAATTGAGAACGACCACTCGCTCCAGCCAGCGCGTGGCAGGAATCAAACCGTTGAACATAAGATGCAGCAGAAACACGTGCACCAGGTGGAAAGTACTTACTAGGAGATTTTCCACATCGTTTGCTGCCAATTCTCATAAAATTGCACAATGGGGGACAATAGATAACTCTGGTTGTGTATTCATGTGACGTGCCTTCCTTCCTTCCCTCTCCTGAGCTTTGGGTTTGTTACGATACAAGAAAGCATAGGTGTCAGCCTGGTTCGGTTGGCATCACTCTCACCTGCAAGAATCCTGCGCAGCTTCCCATATAAATTTCTTTCACTAATTAAGAGTCCTTTTCATTCTTGTCCAATTGCCATCTCGTGCTTCTAACTCCAGACTAACTCCAGTTCATTTCTGTAGCCCACCACAGAAGAGACATGAGAACAATAACTTGCACTTACATAAGCACCTTCACGCAGGTTAGCTACACAGTGACAGGGTTGGGATCTGTTGTGGTTTTCAACTGTTGACATCTTGACATTATTCATACAGTTTACATTCCCGTTTTCGAATATTAATAATAATAATCCTTGCAGTTGATTTACAGCCTAATCGCGTCGCTGAGACGTCTCAAAGCGCTTCACAGAATATACCGTATTGTGAATTGACGGTATATTTTGTGGGTGTAATTTAAACCCCCTGACCTACAGTTTTGCTGGGCGGGGGGGGGGGGGGGGCGAGGGTTATAAATGACACAAAAGTGCAGCACAGAAAGCAACATGCAGTTTGAAGTTAGCAGTTCAAATCTAGTAATTTTATAAACAGAGGCTGCATTGTAAGCGAGGAGACACAACCCACTAGTGGTTTTAAGCCTTATATGATAGGCGGAGAGATAGAATCACAGTGGACCTGCCACATGTATATTGCTCTGCACCAGTGACTCATTGAATAAGATGTAATTTTGTAAGCGAGAACGGATGGGTTGCAGATATAATGACTACAATCCATCTGAAGAAAAATTTCAAGTCGCTGAACACTGCCTTAAAGTTTCCGTAACCTTTTCCTTCAGAAAGTTCATGGAATCATATTGCACCGAGGTTTTTTTTTAAAAAAAACTTCCTTTTATTTCCTAGGTGAATAAATCACCCAAGCAGCTCATCTTAGTACTTTCTTCTTCCTCCATTGAAAACAAATACACAAACATGCGAGCGCATGTGCAGTGTCCTGCCCTGGGCGAAGTACATTCCTGCTCCCCTCATGAACTGTTGGTCAATGAAACCATGCTACAACGCCCATTAACAGGCAAAGCAGTTCGCTTGAGGTGTAATTTACAGCACTGCTAACCATTTCACATTGAATAACTTTTAGAACCTAAACGTTTAGCAATATCGCACTGAAATCAGACACCAATGCAGCAGGTCGACAAATTCTTGATAAACGATGTGTTGGGAAGGAGCACCGTAATGATTAGGTTTAATCCCCTGGAGCATTTCATTCCAACCTTCTTCCCGCACAGCGTGATTTATCTAAGTAGATTTGCCAGACAGTGTTGAAACAGGATTACTAATCAGTCCTAGCCATCCATCTTTGGGGGCTATATTTCCATTAGATCCAAGGGCATCCATCATAATAAAACAATGTCTCCAGAGCTCCTACAACAAAATAACCAGGTTGTAATATCTATTCTCTAAACCAACTTGCCACATCTAACCATTTATCCAGGCAACAGTTTTCCACTGAAATTTCTTAATGACACAGAAATTGCTCACACCTAAAGAGATTTTATGAGTCAGACTCGTAGCGATAGCGTTATAGCCTTTAACTGATGGACGCCCCAATGCTAAAAGGTGCTGACGAACCAAACTTCTTTTATGTGTTGCCTTTGCATTTACCCAGCGTCATTGATTTAAACGCATTAATATTAATTGTTTCACTATTATGCTTGAGTGATCAATACTCTGACTCGTATCAACACCATGGAGGAACCAGACGAGGATATTTTGATTAATTGGAGTTTGTCTACTAATCAAAGTACTGAACAAAAATCAATTCTTTTTCTAATCGACATGCAATTTATAGATCTTCAGTCAAGCCCTGCTGCCTCAAACAAAAACTGCAGTTAATCTTCAAGTAACCAAATGTGAACAGGGGAGTAAGAAGTGTTTTAATCTAATAGATTCGGGAATGTTCCATTGCTCAACATGTGGTTTGAAACAGGTATGATTTTAAATCCAAACATAAAGCGCCTCAACAAGATTTACCACATTGTGTGGTGACAGAATACGTAGGTGATGATGGCAGCCAATTTGCACACAGGAATGACCCACAACCAGCCACAAAGTGAGTGAACAATTTTATCTGGTGGATTGTTGGTCAAGGAAAAAAAACTGCCTTCTCTTTTCGGATAATGCCGGGGAATCTTTAATAGCCACTTGTTTAGGCAGACGGGATCTCGATTTAATGTTTCGCCTCCAACGATGCAACGCACGCACTTCCCTAGGATTGCACTAGAGTATCAGCCCGTACTGTCAGCTCGAAGCTCAAACCCCCACGTGGGGCCTGAATCCACAACTTTCTGATCCAGAGATGAGATGTGCTACCAACTGAGCCACGTTGTTTGTGAGGTCTCTTACAGCAAAGGACTTTACAACTATTTGATTCGCTTCAAGCTAACCATAACACTCACTACCCACTGAGTGTGCAAGAATAAGTAAATGCATAACCTATTTCCAAGCCATGCTGGCAGCAGGTACCTCTTCATGCCAGGTAATAACTGTGGGTGCTGATTACACGAGCTAATTTGCGAGAAGAAGCTTAAATAATGTAGATTTATGTAATTAAAGAAGTCCAAACAACACGATACATACAGGTGTTCAATGGGCAGCGCATAAAAGATGGCATGGTGGCTGTGTAATTGGATCTGTTTCCTCTCCAGCATAAAGACTGAACAGAATCTCGAGATCTGACACAATACAGGAATGGATTGTGTGATATTCAACACTTACACTTGCGTTATATATGCTTAAATACCAGCTCTACTTTAGTGACCAAATTATTTTTTAGTTATTTGACGAGATTACTGTTGAGGACAATGGTAAACTGCTTCACATAACTTCAGGGATTGTTAAATTGCAACAGCACATATCCAGTGTTTTGATCTTCAGACTCGAGTATCTGCTATGCGTGTGCTTTACTTCTTTGCATCAAGCGATGATCTAGTAACTTGCCTTCTAAATGCCAAGGTGTGGCTGTGTAGAATCACTGAAGCTGATCACATTTGAAAGAGTTATTTGTTTTAACGCTTGTACCTGGCCATCTACAAGCAACGCTGTTACTGTTTAACAGCAACTGAATAAAGCCTGACCAATGCCTCGCTTTGAAGAGAAATTTCAATTGCATCTAGATTTACTATATTTATTAAGTAGCATTTTAAAGTGCTAGAATTTAGCAAACCAAATTCAGTCTGAACTCTGTGCCAATTTTGCTGCAGTTCTCAAATGGGCTTCGAAATTAAGGCTGTATTTAAGAATTTGTCAAATTCTGGGTGCTCCAAAAATACTACCTAAATAAGAGAAAATATAGACCCATTTCTCCCCTTAAGATGCTCTTCAATTGCTAATTTGTACCCCAAAATTTAAAGGGCAAAAATAAGCAGCCCTTATGTATGTTCTCCAGCACCCATGTGTCTAAGTTCTGCACCAATACCTTATCCTACTCCATCTGCCTTAACACCATCCCGACCCTATAACTCCTGGAACACAGTCAATTTCCATATAATAAATTGATACTCGAACAATGCAGTCCACAGAAAAAGGCCACCAAGACAATCGTAATCACATTAGCATTCTTCACCTTCATCATTCAAGGCTGGTATTTCTCTAGACAAGAGATGGCAGTGGAAGATGAATCATCGCATCTTAAGATCAGGTACGATTTTTGCCCACTTGTGTCAGAATGGATTTGAGATACACGTGCTAGAAATAGTGCCGGTGCCCGAGTCATGCTTAAACTAGAAAGGAATATGGAGAGGAGGTTGAGTAAATCATTCAAAAAAAGCCATCTGAATGCTTTGCAAAGGAGGGAGTGCACAGAATGCAAATGTGCTTCCCCAAACACTGCACTGGAGTGTCAGTCCAGACCAGGAACTCGCGTCCCGTCCCCAAAGTGGAGCTTGAACCCACAACCTTCCTACTTGGAGGTGAGAGTGCTACCAGACTGATACCTTAGGCCAGGGTGGCCCAACCTCTTGGCTGCCGCAGGCCAGATTCCATATTCCCAGGTGCGGCCCCCAGGCCCACGCTGCCTCAGGCAATCTATGAATTAAGAGGTAAATCGATAGAAGGAAAGTGGATTATATTTAGCCATCAGACTGATCAGAGCTTGCTGGCAAGTTATTCAATCACCTTAGACAAGGAGGGGAAGAAGCCTCCACAAAGTAGCATACATTCGATGTTTTATGTCACTAACTCTTGTTCCATCATATTGAGGGAATTCAAGAATACCCCTGTCCTGCCCCCTACCTTATATATACACATGCAAGGATAAATGATCTTCACACTTTAACATTCAAAACAAGCCGGAGTTTAGGGGCTAAACTGTACACTATGTGATTTATCAGTTTAATTTGCAGTACCTTTTGCAGTATCTAATACAGCGATTAATCAGTTGAACAATGGGTTCACTTTCATGGTCTAACATGAACATTCAGAAGGTAAGTGGGAGCCATTCCTGCCACATGCAGTGTGATTCATTTTTCCTATGTTAGTAACTCAGATTGGATTCAAGCATTCCACATCATTAAAAGAGTTTGGAGACACATTAAAGACTTCAAAGTAACCTTAGGAGAAAAACAATCTTTTTTTTTAACACTACTTTTACCAGCCTCAACATGATGACTTGTTCCCAACTCACAGAAGAGCAACATGAAAAACATTGGAGTAAAAAAAACAGACGCACATTAATAAAATGGTAATGACACCTGCTAAGATTCCCCCAAACCATTTACATGCAACAGGATTCACTTGTAGATTATTGAACAGGAAAGAAAGACAACTTTATGAAATCTAGATTATTTTCTTTGAAAGGAATTGACTGTAATCAGCAATAAAAAATGACTTGGGGGGGATAGCCTTCCACGCCTAGTTTGGGACTTATGTAAGCACTTTAGGCTATAGAACTCATGTGCGCAGCAACGCAAAATCAATTTGGAACAACAGACTGAGTTTATTGAACTGCATATCATCCATTACTCTGGATGTGCGTCAAAACCATTAATTTTCATTGGCACTTTTTGAAAGTAATAATACAAGGCAGGTTTTGCAAGGCACAGGGACTTTGGGGGACAATCTGATTTTCTATTGAATAAAAGGCAGATATGATAAACCAAAAACTTTTTGTTTGGGGGGGGGGGGGGGGGAGAGAAGGAGAGAATGAAAGGGAAGGAACAAGTCTAAAGCAATTCCCACCGAAGTTCAATGTAGTTGATTGAAATATCATGTTCATAATGTCATGAATGGAAGTCAAATGGGAAAACACATCGCTCAAAATGTTTTAGGGGGGAGAGGGTGCGTCTGTTAGTATCAGGCAAGCTATCCGGGAAGTGAGGTCCTGCCTTTCATGCCAAGCACAAGGTTGTCTGTGACGCTCGTCTCCGCAGGGCAGGTGTGCCTGGCCTCAATATACCAGTCAGTGCCAGTCCCGGCAATTTTCATACATGAGGGAGAAAGGAACGGAAGGGTTTGGGAGAAGGAATTGGGAGGAGTGTTCGAGTATGCACTTGTTGGGTCAAATGGCCAGTTCCGTGCTGCAACAGTCTATGCAATTTGATGTCATTTAGTATCTCTGAAAATCAGTGCCCAGCGTTTATTTTCGGGGGAAAAAAAAGTAACTTATTAGATGGATACATTGGTCAGTGATATTTTGATTCGTACCAAATGACTTTCATGTGTTTCGAAATACACGCAACAACCTTGCAACATCATATAAACAGAAAATGACATTTGACAAAAAGCAAAATCACTTTGTATCCGTAATACAGTGTCAACGCATTTTCCTTTATAAAGCAGCACTGCTACGTTTATCTAAGTTCACAATATACTTTGGGAAAACAAACCTAAAAATCATGACACAATTATTGATTCCTCAACAAACCACAGCTGAGGCAGGTAAGGGATATGGCTGGTTTTGTCTGCTGAACGGCACAGCTCCAGACTTCCTACTGAGCAATCAGAGTTATGTTTCAGTATTTCTAGTCACACTTGATAGTCTTTAATAGAACTTGCAGTCCACCATTTTCTAAATGAAGAAAGAGATTGATTTCAGTATCATTTATGCAAGTTGGCAGGTCACTTGAGGACTATTTAAACGCAGTACTCCTTTTGATGATCAGCTAAGGCCATGGACTTGATCCAATGCACTCATTTACAAAAAGGGCGTGGGATCAGATAATTGACGACATTAATGCAATTGATTAAAATATGAATGTATTTTTAAAATCATTAAAGGGATGGGTTATTGTCCGTATCTCACATGCACACACAGTGCCAAATCCTCTCGCCTCCCATTCAAACCAAACAACAATGAAAGGAAAAAAGCTGGTGATTAAAAAACGCAAATCGGCAGACAACAGTGCCAAATTAATTTTAATTTAGAAAACGCCAATGCAAAATTAAGACATTCAGTGATCAACTTGATTAATTTTGGCACTGAAGTATTCAGGGCCACATATGCTGATGCAGAAATCCAAGTACACTTTGCTCACAAGCCTTTTAAAAGTTCACCATATACTTTGTGTTGAAACTGCGTTAATAAAAAGTTCAACAGTAGCCTGAGAAACTTCTACATATAAACAGTGCACAGACCAATGTTAGTGGGGATTCCTCAGTTGACATTTTGGAGCTTTCACTACATCATTTGTCAAGAAAATCAATCTGTCGGTGGGTTGGGTGGAGGGGTAGCTGTTGGTGGGGGAAAGGGGACTGGAACTGGCAACTAAAGAGAATTTTCATTTCATTGCCCACAGAACATACGGTTAAATTAAATCATTGTACACGGAAGGAAGGTTCATCGATCCCCCAAAGTTTTGAAATGCAACAGCTGAGCAAAGGAAAAGTGTTACGGTGCAAAAAGAATAAAGATTTATCAGGAATAATAAGATAAATACAGGGCGTTAACCTCCACTAGTACGGCTGATACCAAAACACTGCTTCAATTTCAAATGCTCCACTGTCTGATGTTTTTCTACAAAGCAAAGCAGCAGTTAATGACTATTTTGAATTTGGAAGGATGTGTAAATGTAAAAAAAAAACTCAGCGATTGGTTAAGATGTAGAAAAAACAGCGGAGACACAGAGACCGGGTGGGGGGGGGGGGGGTAGAGGAGGCAAACAAATCAGCTGGTGGGAGGGGGGTGGGGGTGGAGGAGTGGATAATGGTGGTTGCAGCCATAATTGTGCGAGACATGATTTTAGTAATGAATACCCAGATTGTTGGAGCTGTTACACTCTGATCCCCGTGACTTCGAGGAACACAAAATAGGTTTGTATTCCAATAGATTTCCAGCTGTACTCTGCCACCGTGGTCACCAGCAGAGAGCCAGAAGATGTGCAATACTGCACGTGAATGAGAAGAAGAACCTTACAGTACTTTTCAAAGTTGTTAATATCTACCACTGTTTCTTCCTCTTGGAAGAGTGATCCACCACTGAAACATATAAAACTGATGTACGTTGCGGGGGGGGGGGGGGGGGGGGGCTTTTTAAACTATCTACGGCTTCACATGAAATGGCTTCACTTTTCATCTCCCATTAAAATGGAAACCAGTCACCCCTGAGCTGACTGGTTAGTGGGTAATTGTTACTCAGCCTCAAATCAGTCCACAGGACACCTCGCCATCCGCAGGGGACATTCACCTCCGCATCATGCGCTCACTCCCAGGACAGAAGCCTCCCAAGTGCACAGAAGGCAACTTGAGGTCCTCCACTTTGATCCTTACCATAAAATTGTCAAATTGCCCTGATCTTTGGCAGCAACTGGAGCCCAAAGGGGCCTCGTGTCGGGGCCACATTCTCTTCCCTGAAAAGAAACCGGAAAAGGGAAGAAACTGTGACATTTCACATTTCTTCCCCGACCGATTACAATGGAGGGATTGTGTTGACACTAAGACTCCAGAGTAAATCAATACTGTACACGTCAAGTCCACGCAACCTCTATTTTTTTTACACACACACACCACTTCCCAGCAGCTGGCAGTGTGTTGGTAACATGTGTTCTCAAGGTCTTTTTTCAATGCAACTAATGTCTGCTGACAGTGAGGTGGTAAATGCATGCTGCCAAATCCACTTCACTCTTAGGATTAAGCAATAAAGTAAATTACGGCTAAGAACTAGATACTGGAAGCGGCTTCAGTGTCAATAATTTGCTGTTGAAGGATGGCACTTTGCGGTAATATTCTTTGCCTCTCTCTCTCTCTCTCTCTCTCTCTTTCTGGGCTCCATTTCCAATAATTCGAGGTTTCAAAAAAAAAATCACTCAAAAAGGTTTCAAAGGCCAAAAATCTTGAGTATATCTACCGTCAGTACGTCGCAATCTCGCAACCTCCTGCAAAAGGATTTGGTTTGAAAAAAGTAATAATAATAATCTTTGTATTTGATATAGAGCCTTATCACATCTTCGAGATGTCTCAAAGCGCTTCTCAAAAAATACCGTAAAGTGAACTGACTGTATATTTTGTGGACGAAACGTGTTATCTACATGAAGGATGGAACATTCAACTATGCACTCACACCTATTAATACGAGAGATGGGACGTGTGGAGAATAGGAAGATATTCGGGGCTGCATTTGCCGGAGATTCAGGCCCAGATCATCATCAAACGAGATGCTATACCACAACTTAAACCCAAGCCGAAATTTAACTCTTTCCGTAAAGTATGAAGGGGCCAGACTGGGCAGATGTTGCAGTCTGGCAATCGCTTTGTTTAAACATAACTTGCTGCAATGAATTTTGGAAACATTTGGAAATAAGCATGTAACAGTCAGGACTTCAAATAACTCGCGGCTGTGGGGAAAAACTACAGTTTGAGACAATGAAGGCCATCGAGTTAAATGGAAAAACTACCGCACAGTAAGTAGTTTAGTGGGGGGGGGGGGGGGGGGGGGGGGGGGGGGGGGGAGAGACTAATGAAAAAATACACAGTGGTAATCATTTGATCTTTTAGTACTAGGATTGGTAACTTGAATCACATGATTAAATCACTTGTAAAACTTCATTAAAAAGGACAGCAGATCTGTAAACACATTGAATACTGAAGGGGAAAGAGAGAGAGAGAGAGAGGGAGGGGGGAAGAGAGAGAGTAAAAGTTTTAACACGTATTCATTGATCACAAGATTGCTGCAGGAAATAATAATAATAATCCTCGCATTCGATACGGCGCCTGATCACGTCTTCGAGGCGTCTCAAAGCGCTTCACGGGATACAGCGCAAAGTGAGTTGACTGCGTATGTTGCGGGCGATACGCGGCGGCCGATTGTGCACAGCAGCGTCCCAAGAACCGTCGTGGATTGAGGGACCAAAACAGTATTGTTTCGCTTCGTTTGGAAGGGGTTACTACCCCCGGAAAAGCGATCCGCACAATCCAAAAGAAACCGCACACAGTATTCGCGGGCGATGGATGACTTGTCCATCTCTTACACTTTTGAGTCGCTCGTTATGTCAATTTCAGCCCAAAACTGACACGGAAACGCAATCGCTCCCAGCAAGGCTCAAATGGAGAGTTTTATCAATACAGACACAAGGACAGGAGGTGACATGATTTATACTTCAAGACCGCAACGTTTAGAAGGGGGGAGGGCTGTGGTGCGGGTGCGTCAGTGTGTGGGTGTGAGTGGAGGGGGCGGTTCACTTTATTCACCCCTTTTGAACCGCCAATATTTACTCTCCTCCCTCGACAGACTCTGCCCCCGACAAGTATATTTGCACGGACACTGCGATCTGATACTGAACAGAAATGAAGTCAAGAGCCTGGAATAGGTAACGCAGACGGATACAGCAGATATTTTAAAAACGTAAAAGAAAAAGTCACGAGTCTGAGCGCGGTTTCCATGTGAGGAACCACACCGTCGCGCACTGTAAATAACAATAATAATAATCCTTGCATGCGTTACAGCGCCTCATCGCGTCTTCGAGACGTCTCAAAGCGCTTCACAGAATCTACCGCAGAGTGGAGTGAATATTGCGGAACACATCCCTGGAGTTTCTTTTAAAACAATATATAAAATACTTTCACGAGTTGTATGGGAACCTCCTAAGGACTTTATTGCGGAAGCGAATCCCGGCTCTCGCCCTCTCTCCATACAGTACAGTTAGAAATCTACAGTGCGCACCGATTGAGTGGGAAAAACTGCACGTTTTGGGTGGGTGAACATTACAGTATTTATTGCACAGTGATACTAAGGGGTTGTTACAACGATGTCTGTTCTGCAATAAAATCACACACACACACACGCACCCCCAAACACACACACGCACCCCCAAACACGCACACGCACCCCCAAACACACACACGCACCCCCAAACACACACACGCACCCCCAAACACACACACGCACCCCCAAACACACACACGCACCCCCAAACACGCACACGCACCCCCAAACACACACACGCACCCCCAAACACACACACACACCCCTAAACACACACACGCACCCCCAAACACACACACGCACCCCCAAACACACACACGCACCCCCAAACACACACACGCACCCCCAAACACACACACGCACCCCCAAACACACACACGCACCCCCAAACACACACACGCACCCCCAAACACACACACGCACCCCCAAACACACACACGCACCCCCAAACACACACCCCAAACACACACCCCAAACACACACCCCAAACACACACCCACACACACCCCAAACACACACCCACACACACCCCAAACACACACCCAAACACACACACACACCCCAAACACACACACACACCCAAACACACACACACACACTCACTCACTCACTCACACACACACACACACACACACACACTCACACACACACACACACACACACACACTCACACACACACACACACACACACACACTCACTCACTCACACTCACATACCCAGAGCAGGCCGGTGGTGTGGGGGGGTGTGTGTGGGGGCAGTACCTTGGAGCTGGGCTGACAGAGCCTCCTGGTGGTGTGTGTGTGGGTGTGTGTGTGGGTGTGGGGGGGGTGTGGGGGTGTGGGTACCTTGGAGCTGGGCTGACAGAGCTTCCTAGTGGTGTGTGTGTGTGAGTGAGGGTGTGTGTGTGTGTGAGGGTGTGTGTGTGTGTGGGTGTGTGTGAGGGGGTGTGTGAGGGGGTGTGTGAGGGTGTGTGTGAGGGGGTACCTTGGAGCTGTGCTGACAGGGCTTCCTGGTGGTGTGTGTGTGTGTGTGTGAGGGTGTGTGTGTGTGTGAGGGTGTGTGTGTGTGGGTGTGTGTGAGGGGGTGTGGGGGTGAGGGTGTGTGAGGGTGTGTGTGTGAGGGTGTGTGAGGGTGTGTGTGTGTGTGTGTGTGTGTGTGAGGGGGTGTGGGGGTGAGGGGGTACCTTGGAGCTGTGCTGACAGGGCTTCCTGGTGGTGTGTGTGTGTGTGTGAGGGGGTGTGTGTGGGTGTGTGTGTGGGTGTGTGTGGGTGTGTGTGTGGGTGTGTGTGTGGGTGTGTGAGGGGGTGTGTGAGGGGGTGTGTGAGGGGGTGTGTGAGGGGGTGTGTGAGGGGGTGTGTGAGGGGGTGTGTGAGGGGGTGTGTGAGGGGGTGTGTGAGGGGGTGTGTGGGTGTGTGTGGGTGTGTGTGAGGGTGTGTGTGAGGGTGTGTGTGTGGGTGTGTGTGAGGGGGTGTGTGAGGGGGTGTGGGGGTGAGGGGGTGTGTGTGTGTGTGTGTGAGGGTGTGTGTGTGAGGGTGTGTGGGGTGTGTGGGGGTGTGTGGGGGTGTGTGAGGGTGTGTGAGGGTGTGTGTGTGAGGGGGTGTGTGTGAGGGGGTGTGTGTGTGTGTGTGAGGGGGTGTGTGAGGGTGTGTGTGAGGGTGTGTGTGAGGGGGTGTGTGAGGGTGTGTGTGAGGGTGTGTGTGTGTGGTGTGAGGGGGTGTGTGTGAGGGGTGTGTGTGAGGGTGTGTGTGGGGGTGTGTGGGGGTGTGTGGGGGTGTGTGAGGGGGTGTGTGTGTGGGTGTGTGTGGGTGTGTGAGGGGGTGTGTGAGGGGGTGTGTGAGGGTGTGTGTGAGGGTGTGTGGGGGTGAGGGGGTACCTTGGAGCTGTGCTGACAGGGCTTCCTGGTGGTGTGTGTGTGTGTGTGTGTGTGTGAGGGGGTGTGTGAGGGGGTGTGTGAGGGGGTGTGTGAGGGGGTGTGGGGGTGAGGGGGTGTGTGAGGGGGTGTGTGAGGGGGTGTGTGAGGGGGTGTGTGAGGGGGTGTGTGAGGGTGTGTGTGAGGGTGTGTGTGTGTGTGTGAGGGTGTGTGTGAGGGTGTGTGTGAGGGTGTGTGGGGGTGTGTGAGGGTGTGTGGGGGTGTGTGAGGGTGTGTGTGTGTGTGTGTGAGGGGGTATGTGTGTGTGTGTGAGGGTGTGTGTGTGGGTGTGTGTGAGGGTGTGTGTGAGGGTGTGTGTGAGGGGGTGTGTGTGGGGTGAGGGGGTACCTTGGAGCTGTGCTGACAGGGCTTCCTGGTGGTGTGAGGGTGTGTGTGAGGGTGTGTGTGAGGGTGTGTGTGTGAGGGGGTACCTTGGAGCTGTGCTGACAGGGCTTCCTGGTGGTGTGTGTGTGTGTGTGAGGGTGTGTGTGTGTGTGTGTGGGGGGGTGTGTGTGTGAGGGGGTGTGTGAGGGTGTGTGTGAGGGTGTGTGTGAGGGTGTGTGTGTGGGGGTGTGTGAGGGGGTGTGTGAGGGGGTGAGGGGGTACCTTGGAGCTGTGCTGACAGGGCTTCCTGGTGCTGTTGGTGTTTGGAGGCGGCGCTCTCCGCCCTCCGCAGTCGGTTGTGTATCTCATAGTAGAGCAGCGAACCGTAGAGAAACCCGAACAGCGCCGTCAGCAACAGCAGCGTCTGGAAGATCCGCTTCTGCCTCCGGGAGCAGCCGCTGCCGCCCATCCCGGGACCCCCCCCGGGACCCCCGGACACCCTCCGGACCCCCGGACACCCCCCGGACCCCCGGACACCCCCCGGACCCCCGGACACCCCCCGGACCCCCGGACACCCCCCGGACCCCCGGACACCCCCCGGACACCCCCCGGAGACCACACACACTCCGACACTCTGACTCCCGAACCAGGAGATGTGTCCTCCTCTCCTCCTCCACTGTCTCCTTCTCTCCTCTCTCCCTCTCCTTCTCTCTCTCTGTCTCTCCTCCTTCTCTCTCTCCTCTCCTCCTCTCCTCTCTCTCTCTCTCTGGGTCTCCCCTCTCTCTCCTCTCTCTCTCTCTCTGTCTCTCCTCCTTCTCTCTCTCCTCTCCTCCTCTCTTCTCTCCTCCTCCCCTCTCCTCTCTCTCTCCGGGTCTCTCCCCTCTCTCTCTCTCTCTCTCTCCGCGGTTCAGGGTGAGCAGTGCCGCATCGTAGCGCCGGTGCTGTGACCCGACCGCCCGGGACCGGGGCTGAGTGGTGGAGGAACTTTAGACCTCGTCCGAGGCTTTGCCACCACTCCGCCCTCCTGTAGGGAGTGTGGGAAAGGGGGGAGAGGGGGGGAGGGGGAGGGGGGGAGAGGGAGGGGGGGGGGGGGGTGGGGGGAGAGAGGGAGGGGGAGGGGAGAGAGGGAGGGGGAGGGGGGGAAGAGAGGGGGAGGGAGAGAGGGGTGGGGGGAGAGAGGGAAGGAGTGGGGGGGGGAGAGAGGGGAGGGGGGAGAGAGGGGAGGGGGAGGAGGGAGGGGAGAGAGGGGGGGGAGAGAGGGAGGGGGAGGGAGGGAGGGGGAGGGGGAGAGAGGGGGGGAGGGGGGAGAGGGGGGAGAGGGGGGAGAGAGGGAGGGGGGGAGGGGAGGGGGGGGAGAGAGGGAGGGGGGGAGACAAGTGGAAGTTGGCTACAAGTTGTGGTCCCACCAAAGTCTCCTCTGGCAGTGACTTGAGAGAGTTCTTTGTGAAGTGAAGTGAAGGCTCAGCTCTGCTCTCAGAGGCTGTGAAGGAGCGGCAAAGCTTCAGTTAAAGTGAACACAAATAAAAGTCCCACTTGGTGTCCAGGTCCTCCCCTCACACTCTCTCCCTCACACACTCCCCCTCTCTCTCTCTCTCTCTCTCACACAGTTCAGGCCCTTTCCTTTCCCAAACCTCCCAATCTGACGTGTCACCTCCACTCCACCAAATGTCTGGGACCTCACAGGAAATCCCACCTCACCCCCACATCCATTGGGTAGACTTCCCACCACCGTCAGTCAGATTGACAGGAACAGCCATCCCGCAGCTGCTGCCGGTTGGAGTCTCCTCAAACCATTTCACTGGGATTTTGTTTCTGGGGGTCGAGGGGTGGGATAGAGCTGCAAATATTCCCAACAATGTGGTGGTCTCTCTTTGGCCAAAGCACAGCTATTATAGCTGTAATAATAATAATAATAATAATCATTGCATTTGATACAGCGCTTTTCGCGTCGGGAGGACGTCCCGAAGCGCTTCACAGGACACACTGTCAAGTGAAGTGACTGTATATTTGTGGGCGGACGCGGCAGCCAATTGCGCACAGCAATGTCCCACAAACAGCCGTAGATTGAAAATGCAAGAAGTATTCTTAAGTCACCTGTAACTACGTACCAGAAAGAGACGATTACTGCTATTTAAACACAGGTTTGGATTTGGAAAGCTGTTTAAAATTCTCCCTCTTCACTCACCCATGATAACATCGATTTAGAAACACTCTGTGATCTCCAAAGCGGAGAGCTTTGAGTTATATCAACAATCCGTCGGAGTATTTCTTTCCAATTTAAAATGGGGTGTCTTTGTTGGATCAATTAATGACTTTAGGAGTTAATAAAAAGCTTTGAAATCAAATGTCTAGTGGCTGTTTTCGCAACATTAACATTTTTTTGAAAAAGTCTATAAATTTCTTCTTTGAATTCAGGTAATGTACCAAATTTTAGCAAATTCATTTCAGAAAATGCAGGTGGCGATGGCTCACAAATGCAGAATAATGCAGAAAAAATAATAATAATTTGGTCACTCAATCCACGACTGTTTGTGGGACACCTCTGTGTGCAATTGGCTGCCGCGTTTTCGCCCACAAAATATACAGTCAATTCACTTTACAGTATATCCTGTGAAGCGCTTTGAGATGTCTCGAGGACGTGATAAGGCGCCGTATCAAATGCGAGGTTTATTATTATTATCATTCATTACTTAAGGCTCCATAAAAGTAAATCAACTGAACAGATTCCCAAACATTAAGCGTGTAAACAAGATTAAATGAAAAGCTCCTCCAATGTGATTGATTCAGAACCACACCTTACACCATGTCCTCGTATATTTATTTATAACAATCTGACAATGGCACATTAAAATATGGTCAAAAGCCGCACAAGAAATGAATTTTAAAA
This sequence comes from Callorhinchus milii, assembly GCF_018977255.1. Classification (NCBI taxonomy): domain Eukaryota; kingdom Metazoa; phylum Chordata; class Chondrichthyes; order Chimaeriformes; family Callorhinchidae; genus Callorhinchus; species Callorhinchus milii. The sequence goes on from NW_024704752.1 coordinate 18,471,899, forward strand.
TTAAAAAGTGGTGAATTACTATGTCAGCAGGTTTGTAATACTGGAAAATGAGCTATTTCCCCATTTGCAGCTAAATCGCAGTGTTTTAACCCAACATGGTCCAATCAGCATTAGACTTGACACGATTATGCTTCAGCTGACAGTCCCGATGCAGAAACCAACCACCGCTGACTGGCACAATTGCAGTGGAATCGACAGTCTTGCAAGTGTAAAATCCACGTGTTTCCAAAGTAGCTGATGAGCACAGACAAAATTGCCAAGAACAAAGCTTCTAAGATTTTATAAATTACCCAAAGTGCTTATCTCACTGTGTTGTGACTCCTAACGCGCGGAAACAGCATCAGGAGTAGATAGCCTCAACATGAAGGAAAATAAACGGAGCTTAACTTAACTGCACAATACTTTCACGTTGTATTTTAGCATCTGCCCGACGTTGCTGTAAAGCTAATTGCACCTGATTTTATTTTGTTATGAAGCTTTGTTCAGTAGGTGATACAATACAATACAAAATTACATGTGCTACAGGCCCTTTCACGTCGGGAGGAAGTCGCAAGGCGCTGGACAGTCAGGGATACAGCACAGTACAGTAGTTACTATCAGATTCACGCAGCAATGGAACGATTTAAACAAGAAGTTGAGTTTGGGTCCGAAACGATCTGCAATTTATTAATGTAATGGATGACACTCTGGGATGGTGTATTGCGCACAGCTTCGTAATGAATTCTGAAACGTATTTGTTGTTCAGTCGGGAGCGGTGGGCTAAATTAGAAATGCAAACAATATACGAAACATGTCAGCATTATTGTATTCATCCTTAGATGCTATTAAGTACTTCAATTGCTTTTGTACTCCATTCGAAGAAGATCAGCATATTCGCTTCATTTCAGCCCTTCTTATTCAGCCAAATTTGCAACACAAGTGTTTGGTGCTGCATAGACTTCCGATCTCTTCTGAAACGGTGAAACCCTTAGACGCACACGTTGCCAAAAGACCGTCAAGCCCCCAAGTTCCTCAGCTGTGCCTTAGGGTTCTCTGGCAGGCCCCAATTTTTTTTTTTCGATCAGTCTGACCGGTGCGGAAACCCATCAGCATGCCGAGGAGGGCCGGCTCGATTCCGACATTCCACTGCCAGGCATGTCACCTTGGAGCCAGTTCAGCTTCAAGGAGACCCCGCTGGGTAAACAGAGGCGTGCGGAGTGAGGAAACTTGCCTTACGTTTCACCCTTCCTGTGGCCGACCTTCATTTTGCGACGTATTTTTAAAACCTTTGGCTGTATTTGAGAAGGTGCCAATTGCTGGTTGTTTTAAAACGCTACACAAACAAGGCAATTTGTAAACCTGGGCCCAGGTCAAATTTCTCCCCATTCAACAACAACAACAACTTCATGGTGGGCTCGTGTCCCGGAGCGCTAGACAGTGGCGGAGTCTGACCCCGAGCCAAAGTCAGCAAGTCAGCTCCCCCAAATGCTTCCTTCCCTCTCAAATTGGAGATGTTTGACTGAAAGGAGTCGTGGATTGAGTGACCAAATTCTTATTCTTATTTTTTTTTTGGAGGGATTATTACCTCTGGAAAAGCGATCCGCCAATCGACTAACAACCGGGTTCCTGCTTACTGCCGGGTGAGCAGAGGCGTGTGGAGTTGGGAAACTTGCCCAATGTTACGCCCTGTCCGGGAATCAAACCCAGGTCCTCCTCGCTTGCGCTCTAATAATAATAATCCTTGCATTTGATACTTGATAGCGCGCTTTTCACATCTTCGAGACGTCTCAAAGCGCTTCACAGAATATGCTGTAAAGTGAATTGACTTTATATTTTGTGGGCAAAACGCGGCAGCCGATTGCGCACAGCAGCGTCTGTCCCACAAACAGTTGTGGATTGAAGTGACCAAATTTTTTTTGTTGTTGAGGGATCATTAGCAGGCACGTGGAGTAGGGAAACTTGCCCAAGGTTTTGCCCGGCCGGGAATCGAACCCAGGTCTCTCACCTGCAAGGCGAGTGCTCCAACCACCGAGCCACTGAGCTACAGTGCCCCAACACCTCAGACGTTATTCTCAATGTGTGCACCAGATTGGAGTTGAGACATCAGCCGCCTCGCTTGTCTGGTGATTTTTTTCTTAACGCCCTGATGGTAAAACTGAAAGACCTTCTCCCAGCAGGTGCTTGTCGGGTTCCGACCCTGATGTGTGCCGTTGCAACGTGTGTGAGAGACCACACTGTGGCGCTCAATTATGTTTCTTCTACAAATCCATCGCTGGTAAAAGAGAAATCCTATAGAAAGCGCAGGGAGCAAGCAAGGAGCCATTTGTAAGAGTCACTGTTATATGCTATTGGGTCTGACTGTTGTCTAGGGTGTAAACTGAAAGGAAAAAAAGTTATTGAAAGAAAGTAAATGACCCCCAAGGACTTTGTTGTTACAACAATCACAGCAAAATTACACGTGTATAGCACCTTTCACGTCGGGAGGACGTCCCAAGGCGCCGGGGTTCTGGATCAGGGAGGGTGGAGGGCGGCGGGGGGGCGGGGGGGAAGCAGGGAGATCGAAAGTACGGTCGAAGATGGGTCCTGAAGGTGGTGAGGGAGTGGGCGAGGCGGAGGGACTGCGGGATGGAGTTCTAGATGGTGGGGGCAGAGTGGCGGGAGGTCCGCCCACCAATAATAGGGTGGACGAGGCGGGGCACGTGAAGCAGGCCGGAGCCCGCTGACCGGAGGGAGCGAGTAGGATAGTAGGAGGTTAGGAGGTTGGAGAGGTCGGGGGGAGCAAGACCACGGAGGGCTTTGAAAGTGAGGACCACGATCTTGAACTGTATCCTCTGTGTGATGGGAAGCCGGTGGAGTCGGGCGAGGATGGGAGTGATAGGGTCGCAGAGTCTAGTGCAGGAGAGGACACCGGCTGCAGAGTTAGTTCTGGATGATCTGCAGCCTGTGGAGGGAGGAGTTGGGGAGGCCGACAAGCAGGGAGTTTGCATAGTCGAGCCTCGATGTAATGAAGGGGTGTGTGAGGGTTTCGGGGGCCTGCGGTGTGAGACAGTGGCGGAGCCGGGCGATGTTGTGGAGTTGGGGGAAGGCAAAGCGGGTCATGGCGCAGATGTGGGGTAGAAAGGATAGTCGATGGTCAAACAAGACCCCAAGGTTCGGGACTGGCTCAGTGAGGGGGAGTGAGCCCCATGGATGGTACTGCTGTCAGCGCCTGAGGTGAGGAGGCGCTGACAGAAGCCAATCCGGAGAGCCTCGGTCTTGTTGTTGTTCAACTGAAGGAAGTTCGCTCTCATCCGGGACTTGTCTGGAATGTCAGGATTGTACATTTGCAGACCTGGTTTCTTTCCCTATTTTTTGAAATGGTAAATTGAACTTCAATTAAGACATTCTTGATCTATTTGTTTCAGTTTTTCCCTGGATTATTTTGTACCCTGTGTTTTCAGAACCACTTAATCCTGAAAATTAGTCCGTGAATCATGCAATGTGCGGGAATTCTCTCTCTCTCTGATATTCTGACATTACCCTTTCATAATAATAATAATCCTTGCATTAGATACAACGCCTTATCACGTCTTCGAGTCGTCTCAAAGCGCTTCGCAGAATATACTGTAAAGTGAATTGATTGTATATATGTGGGCGAAACGTGCCCAATGTATGGATCTACACCAATTTGTCGAGGGCTGTAAATTGCAAGAATACCAATACCTTACTTGTATATTGACCTGTGAGAATCTTAAAGTATATAATTGAATGAAAGCGATGATTAGTCACCTGTAACTAAGGTTTAACTAAGGTGAACAAAATGCAAAATACTGCAGATGCTGGAAATCTGAAACAAAAGTTTCAGAAATTTATAAATTTATAAATCAACCAACTTGAATTAAGTTGGTTGATTTATAAAAAGGAAGGAGCAGGAAAATAAACCAATGAAATACTTTCAACGATGGGGAAATGAGCAAAGCATCATTTTCACATTACTTTTGACACAATTTATAGCTTCTATTGTGTGTTGTTCACGGATTTCACCCGAGTGGAGAGACTGTTGACCATTGCAATAAGGGTGTTGAAGTTTGCTTCGCAAAGAATAAGCAGGAATTGATCTTTGTAAATTAGTTTACAAGATCCACTTAATGGGAAATTCAATTGAGGAAGATAATTTGGAAAGTTTATTTTCTCGCAATGTCCTCAGTGGGACCGTGATGTTCGGCTTTGCTTTTTTTCTTGCGTTCTTGATGACATTGAGGCACTCCGCAGAGGTGACGTGTTTTAAATGAACCTAGTATTCTCTCCAATTCAGCTATCACTTTGTGCGGTAACGAGAGAGTACTGCATTGGAGTTGGAGTCCTACGATTCTGATTTATGATTCTGTAATGCATTGTCGGGAGTTCTGCGGACTCTAAACACCGGCACAAACTAGTAACTGTATGTAAACATTTTAATTTTTATCTGCATTGTGAGAGATGGGTGAGACGTTAAACCAAGGTGCCATCTGCCTACTCAGGTGGACGTTAATGATCTCGCATGTTTGAAAAGAGAAGGGAGTTTCTCCTGTCATCCTGAGCAACAATCCCCCTGGTCATGGAGCAAGGACGGGTAATTATGTGGCAAGGACGGGTAATTGGAGTTGAGGTACAGATCAGCCATGATCTCATAGAATGGCTCGAGGGGCTGAATGGCCTGCTCCTGTTTCTGTGTTTGCCTATGTAACATCGAATCACTCATTTCAAGGCTGTTTGTGTGACAATGTGTGCGGATTAGCAATAAATACACAATAACTGCACTTTACAGAAATCCCGTGAAGCACTTTGAGACATCATGACCGCATGATAAGATGCTATATCAAATGCAAAGGTTATATGTGTGTGCGTGTATATATAGGTGTGTGTGTGTGTATAATTGGTATTTATGATATTTCATAGCTTAAATATCCAAATGCAGAAAATGTGAGGTTTCATAATGTATCCTATTTTGTTTTATCTGGGAAAGAATCATTTTTGGACGAAATCGATTTTCCCATTTGTATTTAGAAAGAGAAGGCAGGGCTTCTCTGTTGCCGCTTTATGCTCTTTCTTTGCAAAGATAAAGCACAAGCGTCCGAACGAAAGTGATTCTGCCTCGGGTGAGATGGGTTTCTATTGCTTTTTTTGTGCTTCTTTTGTTCAGCGGTGAATGCACATGAGGATTTGTTACAAAAATGCAGTTTGCTCCAAGTCAAATTTTTTTTATATACCTGTTTCTGTTTGTCAGAGAGAAACCAATGTTGTATCGAGATTTCACTGGGAGCGCTTTGTGATTGACTTTTTTTTATAGTTATAATAATATAATAATAATCCTCGCATTTGATATAGCCCCTTATTAGGTCTTTGAGACATCTCAAAGCAAAATCACTACACTTACAGTGTATCCTGTGAAGTGCTTTGAGACCCACTTCTGACATGAAAGGTGTTATATCAAGTGCAACAATTATTATTATTATTTTGTTGCACTGGAATCCATACAGATTGCAATGTACGACACTCCTCCTCTATCCCTCCCTTTTGCCCCTTACTTCCCCATCTTCAGGTAATGCCTGAAGACCTTCCTCTTCCACCATGGCTACGGTCACCTCCCCCTTCCCCTCGGCTCAGTGTCGTGCTCCGCCACTGTCAAGTGCCCTGGGACGCTACCCTGCGTGAGAGGCGCTATATAAATGCAAGCTGTCGTTGTTGTACAGTGACTGTACACAGCCTCCTGTATTTCCTGTCTGTGCCTTCTTTGGTACCAGCTTCTTGGTGCACAAACAATGGGAAATGGCACTGGATATTAATGCAATCTACGCCAAGGTTTTTTTTTCTGTACTAAAAAATGTACAGGAAGGCCTGACCATATACTAAGATTTGTGGCGTTCAACTAGTTAACGTGGTGTGGGGAGGAAAACAAGTAATGCAATCAATAAAGCAGCATTAATCTTTCCACAACCAATCCACCACAATACCAAGTCTAGGTCCGGCCGTAACTGGAACAGACAGACAACTAGTTGCTTGTTTTATTTCACATGACAGCCCTTGGGTTGGTGCCCAGCTCACCACACTCTAATAGGTTTTTCTCCTGTGCCAAGAGCCAGCGATCTCGCATTCCAACGCTAAGGGGACCAAAAGGAGATTCGAGACTTGTGGGTGAGAAATATTCTCTCCTAAGTTTGTGACACGAGATCAAGCAAACAGAATAAGTACCTACATCCGCAGCTGCCCACCGTGTAATCTGCACATAGAACAAGGAGTCAGGTGCTCCTATTTCTTATATTAGAAAAAAATAATAATAATAATAATAAATTGGTCACTTCAATCCACGACTGTTTGTGGGACGCTGCTGTGGGCAATTGGCTTCCGCGTTTCGCCCACAAAATACACAGTCAATTCACTTTATAGTATATTCTAAGGCGCTATATCAAATGCAAGGATGATTATCATTATTATTAAAATGTGACAGATTTTCAATGCGGAACAAATGGAGAGTCAAGAGGAAGAGCTTCCAAATGTTGCGATGGTTTAGGGAGAATTTCACAGCAGTGTCCCACAAACAGTTGTGGATTGAGTGACCACGTTTAACTGGGTTTTCGTCTTATCGCATAAATGGCGTGTAAGGTTGTCAGAAATCTAGTTAGTAAGCGTCCTAGTGGAAAGAGAAAGCTTTGGGTTTTGAAGCTACGATTCAGGGTTTCAAATTGTAATGCAAATATAAGGCTTCTGACAGACGCCTGTTTCTTCCGTCTCCTTCCCAGCAATCGATAGCCCTGAAATGACACAAAAGGGTTCTGTTCCCTTCACTGGCCTCATTTGAATGGGGGTGGGAGGGAGTGGAGTGGAGTGGCTCACACGCACTGGAACACTAGGTAGCACAGGTGACTAAAGCTTGTTCTCACACACTTTGCGACAAAGCTGGATAAGAACTTAATTTCAGATCGTTTGGCTGTTTTTTTGTTGTGGCCGAGCCTTGTCACCTGATGGCAGGTGGTGTATCATTTATGACTTCGCGTTCGGTAAGATTTTACATTCTCGCATTCCTCAAATTCCTGGACCACAACAGTTTAATAGTTTGTTGGAAGTTCATGGTTTAAAAGCCCGTTCCCACAGCCTTTTACTCCTCATAACCATGACGACAGGGAACTTACGCAAACCCACAAGGAGAGTGGGAATATCCGATGTGAACATTCACAGAGGAAGGCGATTAATAATAAGTGTACACCAACAGAGACGAGCGTGCAGGTAAAATAACATTCCTACCTTATCTGTGTTTCTCTCAGGCAAAGAAAAGCGAAATGAAGCTTATTTTCAGACCTATTGACATTTTGGGGGTAAAATGCTTTTTTTCTTGTTTGTCTATGTTTTTAAAAAGCTTGACTTGAAAGATCACAAAGATAATGGCTTCAGCAGGTAATAGCTGTCAGGGTTAGTGACTGTGTGCGTACTTACAGGCAAATGTGACAGCCAGTTTGCACACAGCAGAACCTCACAAACGGGCATGAAGCGAATGACAAATTTTATCTGGAGGATTGTGGGCTAAGAAAGTGGGTGAAAGCTTTAAACAAAACCTTTAATAATCCAGCCGCTTGTTTGTCCCTCGTCCTCTCTGTTTCACCATCGGTGGCCGTGCCTTCAACCCCTACGCCCCGAAACACTGGAACTCTCTCCCTCAATCCCTCCGCCTTGCCCCCACCTCTCTCCCCACCTTCAAATCCCACCTAAAGACCTTCCTTTTTGATGGTGCTTGCGGTCACTTCCCCCCTCCCTCTCCCCCTGGCTCCGCCACTGTCTAGCGCTCCGGGACCCTAGCCCACGCGAAGGGCGCTGTGTAAATACATGTTATTGTTGTTGTTAATGTTTGCAGACAAAAGGCCAGTCACATGAATATTCAGTTTTACAGCTTTCTTGGGCACAGAAAGTAGCTGTACAAACGAAAGACCAGTCTTGAGCTAATGCGATCAGAACAGCGCTGAGTGTGTTGCTTTTGCTGATAATGAGCTTCCATAAATAGGACTTTTAGTCAGCACTCGCTGCCTGAGTTGGCTTTAGGCTGCGGCAAAATCAATAGTTTATAGGTATTGTGTTTTAATAATTCATATTCTTACACAGTCCAATCCTATGGATCCAGTAACTAGAATTGCGAACACTTCGAAAATCCCAGTCTTGATTTGGGAGTCAATTCTTTTTAAGATCTGTGGGGAACAAACAGCTTCCAAATTAATAATAATAATCCTTACATTGATATAGCGCCTTATCACGTCTTTGAGACGTCCCAAAGCTCTTCATAGAATACACTGTAAAGTGAATCGACTGTATAGTTTGTGGGCGAAACGCAGCAGCCAATTGTGCACAGCAGCGTCCCACAAACAGTCGTGGATTTAGTGACCAAATTGTTATTAATATTTAATGTTATTAGATTAAGTCTGAGTTGAGGAATTTTCTGCAGTTCAAATATGCGATCTTAAATTTAAAGACAAAATGGTTCTACGGGCTGAATTTTGGTGGCATTTGACCACTTTTTGGAGCAGTTGATAGTGTTTTGGAGGTGACTTTGGGACCACTTTGTTTTTATGTGTCTGCACACTTTGAGCTTGGAAGTTAATGGTCAAAACTCGCTACAGCACCTTAGCCAAGATCAACAAGCATGAGATAAACCAGCTCGTCAAAGCTGGTTGAACATAGTCCATAAACTCAGTGTCTCCTGCAGCACATTTGCCTGATGCATTGTTGGTCATGTTTTACACACACAGTGAGACAAGTTAATTACAGTAGCAAACAAACACAATACAAACACAATGTTTTTCCGGGCTTTCACAACTGTTGTGCCATTCAAGTAAATTAAATAATCCTCTCATTTGATTGTAACGCCTTTCACACGGCAGGAGGACTTCTCAAAGCAGTTCACAGGATTTTACTGTAAAGTGTGGTGACTTTGTATTTTGTAGACAAGTGCGTCAGATAACCTGCACATATCAACATCCCACAAAAGTGAATGAGTGATTTTATCAGGACATCAGAACCATGGGATTTTTAGAATCCACTTGAACAGGCAGATAGGACCTCAGTTTATCATCTCATCCAAGGGACGGGAATCTGTGACTTCTCTGAATGTTTCTGACTGTCTGAATTCGTTTGGAACCTATAATAACACAGAGAATGTAGTAACAAGATCCTACCTGATCACTTCTTAGGAGAACTTATATTAAAATACAGCTTGCACTGGAGCAAAAGCCCAGGTCAAACGACACATTTCTAATGGACGGCCTACATTATTAAACACACTTCCCTCTCGCATCGCTGTCCACACCGCGTCCTTTATTCATTTCCTGACACATTAATGAATTAAGATTCAAGGATCAGAGACATGGTAATCGAGAAAAAAATTCAGGACCTGGAGAGTTGATTGTAAAAATGACCATATTCCTGCTTTGGAACACTCTGGAACTCTATCCCACAATCCCTCGGCCTCATCCCCTCTCTCGTTTCCTTCAAGTCCCGTCTAAAGCCCTTCCTCTTCGACCGTGCCTTCGGCCACCCTCCCAACCCCACCTCCAGCCCCTGCCCTCCACCTCTCCTGACCCCAACTCCCAGCTCTATCGTCAGGTGCTATCTATATAACTGTAATTTGTTTTTGCTGCTGCTTGATGAAAGAGAGGGAAGGATGGAATGTGACAAAAGTTAGAATCAAGTGGTTGTATCTCTGAGAGATCAGAGAATTTCTCCCGGTGTCCTGGCCAATAAGCCCCCAAATAAACTTGGTCATTCACTTCATGGCTGCATGTCTGTGGGATGTTGCTGTGCACAAATTGGCTGCTGCAGTTACTCACAAACATACAGTCACGACACTGCGAAAACGCATTGAGAGGTGTTTACGACGTGATAAGGCACTATATTAAATGCAAGGATTATTATTATTATAGATAGAAATCAGTGGCATAAAATGTATGATTGTCTCTAACCTGGTGCAGTTTCACAGAGGAATGCACAAACTAATTCAAATCGTCTGTAGTGCACGAGCTTTTGTTGCTCTAGAAGTGGAGTTTTGATATTTTTTCTGGGCTGAGAGAGTTTGCTTGTCTGCGTGACCTGGAATATGAAATAAGGTGGTGAATCTTAAAAGGGTACATGTTGTTTCATACTTGAAATGGTTTGAATAGCTGTGCAGTGAAGTAGAATTTGTAGCTTGAAAATTCTCCCGGAAAATTAAACCCACTTTCGCACCTACTTACCTTGTCAATAGATGCTCCGGCACAGGCTTGGTCAAGTAAGGATGAATAAAAACGGTACTTTTTTTATTTTATGGTTAAACTTTGACGAAATGAGAAATTATTTTGATTGCAGTCCGTCCGGGTGATCTTGATATGTTGTTCTCACCTTCACAGCCCTCCATGGCCTCGCTCCCCTCTACCTCTGTGACCTTCTAATGCCCTACCAACCTGCCTGATCTCTCCGCTCAACGAGCTCCAGCCTGCTTCACGTCCCCCACCTCGCTAGCCCCACCATTGGTGGATGGGTTCCTGGAACTCGTCCCCCGAAATCCCTCCTCCTCGCCCCTTCCTTTGCCTCCTTCAAGACCTGACTCAAGACCCTCCTCTTCGACCGTGCCTTTGGTTACCCTCCTTCCCCTCCGCTCTCCACCCTCTCCGATCCCCCAGCCTGGGTCCGAAACACTGACTATCCAGCGCCTTGGGATGTCCTCCCAACGTGAAAGCTTTACAAATGTAGTTTTGTTGTTGTTGTTGTCGAGCAAGTATTCACCAGGATGACGTGGTATTTGTTTGTTGCAGCAAATGATAGGAATTTCAGGCCCGGCAAATAAAATTTCAATTCAGATCTTTCTCGTTTGTTAAATTCCGCGTTTGGAATTCGGGAGCAGAAGAGGTTTTGGGGGGATTGGGAAGTCCTTAGGATGCCTTGGGACGTCCTCCCGACATGACAGGCGCTACACAAATGGGCCCCAAATATACAGTCGGTTCACTTTACAGTATATTCTGTGAAGAGCTTTGAGACGCCTCAAAGACGTGATAAGGCGCCATATCAAATCCAAGGATTATTTTTTATTTATTTCATTTGTTGTTGAGTGAATGCTGGTGGATTCCCTCAGCCCTTCAGGCTTTCAAGACTGATTGGAGTCCTGTGCCACCAAGGAATACGTACCAGCGTTAGGCAAGGTGGGTGTCCTGGGGTTGAAACTGACTCCAAGGAGACGAGTCTGGCAGAGCTGGGAAAGTCCGCAATAATCCAAGGCTTTGGCGTGGCAGACCAGCCTGTATCATCAATTAGACATGGAAATGCCAAACCCCTGATGGGCAGATGGCTGGAGCTGAACTGTTGCTGTGCTGTGTAAATTTTCTTTTCTTTCAATGCCATTTAAAGAGAAGAATTTGCAGATGCCATTGGAGGGAGGGGGAGGAGGATTGGCTCCAAGGATACATGATTCTTTTAAGAACTTAGTTTGGTGTAGGTGGTCCTCCCACGCCTCTGACTGTAAGAGCTTATTAAAACCCAAGTTACTTTGCTGCCGTCATCAGCAGCAGCCATGTATGATTGTCTCTAACCCGGTGTTGTTTCACAGGCGATCGTTGGACATTTTATCATTCAAGACACATTTTGTGTTTGCTTCACGGAGCAAGCTCAGACCCTAAACTGGAGCCAGAAGTTCCGTGACCCATTGAAAATAAGAATAAAATAGTAACTAGAGATATTTTTAATTGGCAGTGTCCGATTGGCTGGCTGTGTGAACAATTTTAACTCCTGGGTTCACAAAAGCGCTTATTTCTGTCTTAAGCATTCAAATCTATTGAACGCGTAATTGCTTAAAGATTATTTTATGAATGTGCTCTGTGTTAAAAATGTTTTGTAATCATTTTCAGGTGGAGCGATATCAGCTATTGACAGATGAATATTAAGTGACTTGGCTTGGCTTGGCTTCATTTCTTAAATGCTCCAGACTGAATTGGGAAGCCAGATACGAGTGATTGTCAGTTAGCCTGGACACTGGATGCTGGGACCCGTGTACATCATGCATCAGCTTTTCAGTGCGGTGCTGGGACAAAGGGATCTATCTCGTGCGGGAGATCTTTTCTCTCTGGAGGACACTGAAATTGAAGACAGTCTATCGCACGCTCTTGAGCAAATCAAACTGATTTCCTCTTCACCAGTAAGTACCAATCGTACGATCATAGAAGCTTACAGCACAGAAGGAGGCCATTCGGCCCATCATGCCTGTGCAAAAGCTACCAACTAATCCCACTACCCCACTCTTGCCACATAACCTGCATCTTTTCCTTTTCAAGTACCGATCCCATTCCCTTGTGAACTGTGTGCGATGTATCTGAAGGGGCAAATGAGAACACGGCTGTACATGGCTCTGCCAAATAACCATTAAATGTGTGGAGAGGTAATAGCTGACAATATTTAAACTCAAGTCCCTGCTTAGATGATTTACATTAATATAGTGGCCGAAGGGTGATGAGATCTAATTGTAGTATTCTGAAATTGCTAGCTGTTAAGGAGAGTTTGATTATATTTTGTGGCATTAGAAGATTGAAGACCGCACAATTAATTGAATAACCCGTTCTGTTTTGTTCCTTACCAGGATTATCTGACCAATAGCAATGATCAGGCGGTGGTGGAAATCTGCATTACCCGAATTACGACTGCTATTAGAGAGACCAAATCAATTGAGAAGCATGGAAAGGCTTTAGTAGCATTATGGGAATCGTGCTTAGAACATAATCTGAAACCTGTCAGCAAGGATGAAGATACTCCACATGCCAAAATCGCTTCCGATATAATGAGTTGCATCTTTCAGGTAAGTTAAAAACGGAAACAGTGACTATGTGTGCGTGTGTTTGTGTGTGTGCGCGTGTGTGTGTGTGCATGTGTGTGTGTACATGTGTGTGTGTGTGTGTGCATGTGTGTGCGCGTGTATGTGTGTGTTCATATGGTATGTGTGCGCGCGCGTGTGTGTGTGCATGTGTGTGTTTGCATGCGTGTGTGTGTGTGTGTGTGTGTGCGTATGTGCATCCAATTTCTTTTACCTTTTTGTAGGTGTGTGTTCACTGTGCAGTATTGCGGATTGATTTCCAAATGGCACATGGAGTCTGAAGGAGGTGTATTTGGACTGTGACCCATAATGCCAAGAGATTTTCTTTGTTGTGATCACTTCTAAGCTTCATTGGGAGGTTTCCCCAACTTTCTCATAAAGAGTGAATCAACTGGTTATCACTTAGCATTGGTTCCCACTTCACCACCATTTTGCCCACAAAATATACAGTCACTACACTTTACAGTATATTCTGTGAAGTGCTTTGAGATGTTTCGAAGATGTGATGAGACGCTACATCAAATCCAAGGGTTTATTATTATTCTGCGTTGCTCTGCAATGCTGGCCTGTATCAAACAAGCTTTGTGGACAGTATATTTTGTCCTGGAGCTCCTCTGCAGAATAATTTTAAGTTTATTTTTTGCATAAATCCACGTTCTGGATGAATCTTTGAACAAATCTCTGGCACCGTTGCCTGGAGTGGGAAGTCCCTTTGAAAGGGAACCCTCATTGTCAGTTTCCTTACATGAGATAGGGAAGAGCATCCATACAGTACATCTCTGTGGAAATGCAAAGTTATTTAGCACAGAAGTTGGAGAATGGATTGTCAGAGAATATATTAAAAATGGAAATTTCTCAGAATAATAAAGCATCTGCTAGAAAGAAGTACGTCCGACATTAGGATATTAAGAAAACCCCAACAAAGGCCACTCGTGTTAATAGTTTTATGCAAAAGGACCTTTCATCCAAATATGAATATTTTCCTATTACAAACATACAATCTGCTAAATCATATTTCCTGCCTCAGCAAAGCTGACAATCAGCCCCACTTTGCAGAAGAGCTCTGGATAACTGAGTCGCTATGTCAGGCACGAGCACAGAATCAGATAATGCCTCTCGCCTTTGATGTAGGGCCTTATCAATTGGCCCAAAACCTTTCAAAGGGCTTCAAGGATTTCACTGCAAAGTGCAGTGACTGGTGGGGGTGCATTTTGTAGGCAGACAATTTGCGTACAGCAGTGTCCCGCAAACAGCCAGGAAATTAATTAACGGTTTTATCGGGGTGACTGTTGGCCAGGAAACCCCGAGGGAAATTCCCTTCTCTTTTCGAAACGTGCCAAGTAATGTTAGCGCCAACTAAACTTCTAAGCTTGTGCTTTCTAACATGCGCATGACTCACATTTGTCTGAGCCCAAACACTGCTCTAAGATCCCCTCTTGAGGGCACTGCAGCCCGTTTTATACTGTGAGCTGCTGCGTTGAGGCTGGTGGACCAAAAATAAATTAAGCACCAGGTTTCGACCCTCGTTTCATTTCTCCTCTATTATTTCTGTGATTGTAGTTTTTTTTTCAAAAAGATAAATCAGCTCAATGTGCGTAAAACTGAGGCCCTCCTGATTGGTTTGCGTCAGCGCCTCCGCACCTCAGGCGCTGACAGCATCAGCATCCAAGGCTGCACTCTCCACCTCTCAAAGCCATCAGGAACCTCGGGGTTCTGTTCGACCCTGAGCTGTCCTTTCTCCCTCATATCCGCACCACAACCGGCACCGCCTTCCATCACCTCCGGAACATGACCAGACTACGGCACTACCTCACCCCTCACGCTGCTGAAACCCTGGTCCACGCCTTTGTCACCTCAAGGCTGGACTATGGGAACTCTCTCCTCGTCGGCCTTCCCGCCACCTCCCTCCACACTGCAGGTCATTCAGAACTCTGGAGCTCATGTACTGTCCTGCACCAGACACCGCGACCACATCACTCCCACCCTCACCCTCGCCCTCGCCCTCACCCTCGCCCTCACCCTCACCCTCGCCCTCACCCTCGCCCTCGCTCGCCTCCACTGGCTCCCCATCCCCCAGAGGATCAAATTCAAGATCCTCATCCTCACCTACAAGGCCATTCACGGCCTCGCTCCCTCCTACCTCCCTGACCTACTATCCCCCTCCCTACCTGCCAGTACCCTCCGTTCCTCTGGCTCCGGTCTGCTCCACATCCCCCGCCCCAACCGCCCTACCATCGGTGCGGCCTTCAGCCTCTCAGCCCCGAGGCTCTGGAACTCTATCCCCAGTGCCTTCGCCGCCTCCTCCCTTTCCTCCTTCAAGGCCGGTCTCAAGACCTTTCTCTTTGACCGAGCCTTCAGCTCCCCTCTCGACTCTCTACCCCCTCCTCACTCCCTCCCTTCCCTCCCCTCACCCTGACCATTTCCTCCCAATGCTCGGGTCCTGACCCAACTGTACAGCACCTTGGGACGTCCTCCCGACGTGAAAGGCGCTCTATAACTGGAATCTTGTTGTTGTTGTTGTTCTTGCTGCTGGCAGTCAGGAATAGCATTGATCGTTTCTGGCACTTTTGTTATTTATGCATTCATTGATCAAAGAGAAAATCCTGCTGTTCCTCACATCTCTCTCTGGGGGTAACAATCTCTTAAAAATAAAATTTGAAAGAATGATAATATGTCACGCCATCCACCACTGTTTGTGGGGACGCTGCCGTGCGCAATTGGCTGCCGCGTTTCGCCCACAAAATACAGTCAATTCATTTTACAGTATGTTCTGTGAGGCGCTTTCGAGAATATATCAAATGCAAGGATTATTATAGGAGTGTTGGAGTGTTAGCCTAGACTCAGCTCAAAGTCCTGCGGTGGCGTTTGAACCCACAAACTTCTGACTCCAAGGCAAGAGTGCTACCAACTGAGCCAAGCCAACACCACTTTACTTCATTTGTCTATTGCAAATGTCTTCCATAATTGACTTGTTCTAATAGTTGGGAAACCCTACAGCTCCTTATCTACTTCATGGAGACCCAACACTTTCATCGGTTAAATCCACCATGAAGATTTCTACTGTAGTGAGAATTAAAGTGCTCGATTGACTCATTAAGGCTCTCAAAAATATATATAATCTCTTTGCACTCACCTTCTGCCATCAAGCTTCAAATGGTTTGCAAAGTAAATTTATACCATTATATAAGTGGCCAAATTAGTGCTGTAAAGCATTATCACAAAACCACTCGCAGTAAAATTGAATGGAAGTGCCCAGAGATTAGTGTGGTGTTTGGTAATTTAATGAAATATTTAAAGCAAGTCACTGCCTCGAGTTCACTTTTCAACCTGGAATAAATCGCGTTCTGAACAGGGAGTGCATTCCGTGTTGTCTTAATGAATTGCTGTAAAGTTTCGCCCACAAAATGCACAGTCACTGCACTTCACAGTATATTCTGTGAAGAGCCTTGAGATGTCTCGAAGACATGATAAGGCGCTGTATCAAATGCAAAGATTATTATTATTTATTATAAGTATCGGTCTTGTTACTGAAAGAGGCAAATCTCACATTTCTTCCTATTCCTCGTGTGTATTTTTTTAAATAAGACCCTTCATGGCTCATTATTAAATCACGGCTGATATTCTGGGTTAGATTAGGTTTTTAGTTGTGTCAGATCATTTGCATCTGGTTAATGTTATTGCAGTGAACGCTAGAACTGTGGAATTCTTTTTACTTTTATAAGATCAATAAAGGCAGCAAAATTCAATTAACTGCAGGCGGAGGAAAGCATTTTGGGGATCTTTGGTGTGTGTGTGTGTCAGAGGGTCTTATTTTCTTTATTCAGCCACAAAATATCTGGTCCATTCAATTTACAGTGTATCCTGTGAAGCGCTTTGAGACGTCTCAAAGACGTGATAAGATGCTATATCAAACGCAAGGATTATTATTACTAATAATATTATTATCATTAATAAGGAAGGCTTCTAACACAACACCTCTCCTAGTGAATCTGTGCGTGTTTTCTGTTCTACGACGCTACGCGTTTTTTTGTTTGTCTCGGCAGAATTACAATAATCCAACTGTAATGGCTCTTGGCGTTCCAGTAGCGGTGAAGTTCTTGCAGATGGGGAACAAGGAGCTGTGTCACAACATGTCGAGCTACCTGTCGCTGGCTGCCATTGGCAAACCAGACCTCTTGGCAAGACACACGCAGACCATTGTAAACAGCGTGCTTCAGGGTAAGGACAGACAATTTACATTCATTTACATTAATCTCAGCTAAAGAACTTTCTTTTCGACTGCGCCTTTGGTCACCTCCTTCCCCCTCTCCCCGGTTCAGCCCCGGGATCCGTTACTGTAAAGAGCTCTGACACACCATCCGGCGTGGAGGGCGCTATATAAATCCAAGTTGTTGTCGTTGTTGTCGTAATAATAATCCTTGCATTTGATGCAGTGCCTTATCACGTCTTCGAGACGCTTCAAAGCGCTTCACGGGATACAGTGTAACGTGATTCTGACTGTATGAATTGTGGGAAAACTGTAATTGTAAAATTGTTCTGTTCTGGCGATCGTTGGATTAGGAGGAAGGTGTAGGTAGTTGACTCGTGTCTGGGCCATACACACTCTACCCCAGGCCACACACACATGCACACACAAGTGCGCACGCACGCACACGCACACACATCCACATCCACACACATGTGCGTACACAGACGTAGAGTGGGATGTTCCAGGGCTCTGACACACACCCACACACACACCCACACACCCACACCCACACACCCACACACCCACACAACCACACACCCACACACCCACACACCCACACACGCACACACACACACACAAAGAAAAAAAATGAAGTGAAAGGAGAAAACGCTGGTGATGTATCGGTTCAGTCGTCCCCCGAAAGAGTGAGATGTGCGTTCAGGTTCTGACAAAAGAATCGGTCTTGAAATATTAAACTGTGGTCTCTTTTGATTGTGGACGGTTTCGCTGTTCTCTGCTGCCATTTTCTAGGGCTTTTTTGTGGTTGTGGTGTTCCAGCATTCCCGAGTGTGCGTTGGGGTATGACTGGAATGTAACCACTCCTGTGTGTTGTACTGTAATCAATCCCATATCTTAGTTTCTATGTAATCTACACTCTGCTCTTAATTCAACTGTAAAATTCCTCTCATGCGGATCACGTGTCTAGTATTTTACAGCGATAATATTATAACAGCCTCTCGCAGTGTTTAATCAATGTAATTCGAGCTTTACCTTTACTTGTCAGTATTAATTTTACGGAGGCCACAGCAAAAATTCCGGGATAGGAATTAAAGTGGGGCTTAGAGAGCAGAAAGGTCGTCATTTAATCTGTGAGTTTGGACGGTTTCTATAAATCACTCCAGCCTCTCTCCTGCAGTTTCTGACGTCATTTTGAACCTACAGATTAAATTTGAGCCCTGCTTCTCAAAACACCGTCTAAGTTTCCTTCCATCCATTCAGCATTCAAACCATTATGGCATTGTTAGCCTAGTAAAACAACAACAACAACTTGCATTCATGTAGCCCCCTTCATGCCGGGCAGCTTCTCAGAGCTCTGTATCACATACTCTGCATGTTGCAATAGGAAATGCTTTATGGAAACTGCACTGATGAGCATTATTGAATCAGATCTTAATATAAATGGCTATGAGATC
Source organism: Callorhinchus milii (assembly GCF_018977255.1). Classification (NCBI taxonomy): domain Eukaryota; kingdom Metazoa; phylum Chordata; class Chondrichthyes; order Chimaeriformes; family Callorhinchidae; genus Callorhinchus; species Callorhinchus milii. The sequence continues at coordinate 18,490,368 of NW_024704752.1, forward strand.
TGTCCGCTGCTTATCCACTGTGTCTTCTGTTCTGTAAGGAAACCCAGGCTCTGTATTTAGGAATGATTTAACTTGGATGTGTGTTTGCATCCCATTCATGTTTGGCAGCTGCTTTATGTGAAATAATTTCAAGATCAAATCTTGTACCAAACATGGCCAGCGTTACGGACGTCTTAGTTGAGGATCAGGATATGTTAAAGGAAAGGAAAGTCTCGGGGGAACGTACTTTCTGTTCACATTGCCTTCCCCAAATATACGGAGATCTCTAAAATTCTTACCTGCCAAAGACAATCAAGTCACTTAAAGTTAACTGAAAGGGTCATTGTTCTAATTCTTTCCTTGTGTTTTTTTTACACACGAGTTATTCACATTGTGGGTGAATTGAATTGAGTTCAGCCACAGTTCTGTTGAGTTGGACTTGAGAACTCTTTGCATTTGAGCAAGAGAGCTAACATTAAAAACAAAAGTTGTGTTCAGTTCGAGAAGTTGACGCCGTTGACCATTGCTAACCCTCTATTGAGTGTTCCTGGGCTATATGGCATGGCTAAGACAAGTTGCTCTCCAAGTCTCTCCTGTTCAAAAGCAGAGACCGGCAGATGAATCTGCCTTCTGCTCATGCTGGAGAGCATTGGTTGTCTATGTGTCCTGTTTCTCCCCTGCGTGAGGGACGCTATATAAATGCATGTTGTTGTTGTTGTTGTTTACGTCACCGCACACCTGGTTACAGTTCCTATTCCGGTCACCACATGATGAGTTCAGGAAGCAGCTGATTCTGTTCGAAACCTTTGTGTATCATTGAAACATTTTCAGGTTTATTGATCTGTACCAAAAACACAGGCGTGATGACAATTTTCTTCGTTTTTTTTAATTACAAAATTCAAGAGATTTGCATGATATGGTTGACAATATATTGTTCATAACAGCACTATAATATAAAATTAGACTCTTTAAGATATAAAAATTTAAGGGCGTTTGCAAAGGAACTGAACCGTATAATACAGACACAATGCACAGAGTAAAGAATGTGTTTTACTTGCATCTTAAATGTCTCTATCAACATGATCTTTAGTTTTAGAATGGAGAAGCTAAACCTTCAATTATTTTTGCTAGTTTACCTATTAAATAATCATAATAGTGTTTTATTCTCATTGTACTAAAAAAAAACGCAGAAATTCCGAAGTCAAACTGTAATAGTATTTGGGAATATAAATTGTTTTCAAATATAGATTTCCATTTACAATTTTGTAACTAAAGCCGCATTTGTCTTCGATCCTGAAGAACTGGACGTTAGTACAGATGCTCCAGCAACAAAAGATACGAAGTCCAAAAAGCTTACAGCATTTAATGTATTGCAGATATTGGGGTCATGAAATCCAAGCACAAAATGGACCATCAAAGATGGGTGGTAGTGGGTTTTTACTTTCTCTATTGTTTCTCATCAACATGGATCAACTGAAAGAGTTCAGACACCATTTTGGGCACACTGACCCCAGTATAAAAGTTGTTACCAAGTTTGGTGAAGTTCGATACCGCTACAAATTTGCATCATGACTTTCCCTCCGTGGTTGAATCCGAGTGATTCATCCGCGGAAAGAAAAGTCTTTTTATTAAAAAAAAGTGTAAATAGTAATTTCTCATTGAATAGAATTGGATGTCATGTTACGACTGGATTGTTATGTTACCATGCTGAGACCCATGTTTATTCAGCAATCAGTTAGTAATAACTAAACGCAGCTCCTCCATGTGGCAGGATCTCTGTGACACCCCAACCCACTACATTCCCTCTGGCTTTGCAGAAATCGTAAGTAGCCAGACTCAGTATTGCTTCTTCCTCGAGGACTGTGTCCCATATATTGAAGTCAGTCAACTTCCCTGAAAAGGCTAAGCTCTCGTCGAAGCCACCTCCAACACAACAGCCGTTCTTTTCTTGACCCAGTTGCAAAATCCCTCCGTCTGGGATATTGTAATTTTCGGCCACCCCCAGAGCGAAGCCTGCAAGTTTTCCGTCCACCCAGAGAGTGGCATTTCCATTCTCCGCACTCCATATCCCGCAGATGTGTTTCCATTGACCGGGGAAGACCACATTCTTGGCCACTACCTGGCTCGTCTCATTGCCAACAGACAACACCACTGCGAAGTGATCGAAGAAGAGCTGGATTTGGTATGGGTTTCTCTTCGTTCCGTAGGAGAACACAATGGTCTTTTCCAGCACCTCAGTGACTTTCACCCACACGCAAGCCGTAAATGAGCTCAGGGTCATATCGCTGGGATGAACGCTTGCATATATCTTCTTCGACCGCATGGGAAACACCATGGCCATTTCGCAACCTGAGAAGCAGTAGGAAAGAAATATTGCACGTGTCCAAGTTAGTTTTTATCCACAATTATACGATACCAGTTTTCTTTTGCACACATTTTGCCCGAGGAAGAGATCACGCGATTAAGCTGCAATTCGGACTCGGTGTGCTCTGAAACAATGTACAGTGGGGAGAAAAAAATGTGAGTTAGTGAGTTTTACAGTTTTGTTCAATAACACAGCATTTCGACTACTTTTTCTCCTCGGATGCTGAAGCAAAGTAGAGCATCACTGACTATGACTCTTCATCATAGATGTGCAATGATACCCACAGCTCATATTCCTGGCTCTGAGAGCAGAAGGAAGGAAGAATTCTGAGAGTCAGTCTAAGAACAGCAGAAGGTTAGACCTTGCAGTTTATCAGTACCATAAGAACATAAGAATTTGGCGGGCGAAAGAAGACCAAGGTCCATCTAGTTCGCCTTCCACCATCCTGGCAGTCGCTTGATATTTCAGGCACAGACAAATGTCATGGAACTTGCCCATCCAAGGCCAGCCATGGTTTGTGAGGGCTTTGTCTTTACCTGTCAGTCTCGGTGAATGAATCAGATAGGCAGGTCCACTTTGGGTTTCATTGCATCTTGGCAACCAGCCTCAGTTTAAAAATTCAGCTGATTGAAGCAAACTTTTTCTGCTTTATTTCCAAACTTTAAAAAGTAGTTGTGTGTCGTGCTACACCTTTGTGGACCAAGTTGCATCCTACTTTTGGAAGTGTTGTGATTTTTATTTTGTCAAGCCTGTAGATGCCACAATACTAGCCAGAGTTAATAGATTTTTACGACGGATGTTCTCCCAAAGAACCAGAGCCTTCATACAAGTGGCTTCCCTCCTGCCAACGCAGGTCCCTCCTGACATCAGGAATACTGTAGAAAGTTTTATCTTCTCATTGGTATTCCAGGGCAAATATCACACTTGCCTCTCAATATTCCCAGTTCTGAGTCCTAATTGTAACCCATCAAGCTTAACTTTCTCTCTCTCTCAGCCACCTTCCCCCATTGGATTTCTGCAGTTCGAATTTAATTGTGAATGCGTTTAAAAATTGAAGAGAAGCCACTCCCCAGCTTTTATGTGCAATATGAAGCCCGTCAATCAAAGGATTTAACATCATTCCAACTTTCAGAAATATGAGCATGGTCTTTGGATTTTTGGTGTATTTGAGATGGTTTAATACCTTTGAAGTATTTGCTATTTTTCACCTTGTTCGCCCACAAAATAAACAGTCACTGCACTTGACAGGATATTCTATGAAGTGCTTTGAGACGTCGCGAATGAGGCGTGAGACCAAATGCGAGGATTATTATCATTATTATTATTGTACAATTTGAGCAACTCTGCAGTGAGCACAGTCACCTGTGTTGCCATGCAAACAGAAATGACGTGGTAATTATGGGTATCAGTCGGTAGTAACACTGCAGAGTTAGTAACTTTTCACTATGTTTTTAGTATCTTCGTTTCAGGCAATATATTGAAGCTCTTTTTTGTCATGACACGAGCAAGACACTAGATGGTGTTTTGTACCTTTGAGAAAAAACACTGTTATTTCTTACTAAACAGTTCGAACACCTTCTTTTGTCTACCGCACATAATAGTGGCACATGCGAAGCACATCTGGCTCCGAAAACCTGTCTGCTTAGACATGTTTGTGGAAAGAGAATGTACCTTAGCGAGCGGATTTTGGATAGGCTAAAAAAGAGGAGAATAAATTTTAAATTTTTTTAAAAAATCCTCTTACGCGAAGGCCAAGTGAGTTTACCTGTCGGCAAAGTGTGTCTTTCCACCCGCGCCCGAGAAGCTCTCAGTTCAGCCTTGATTTGCTGCAACTCGAAGGTCAAGGAATTCAGGGTGGTTTCCAAGTAGTGAGAAGATGTCTTTCCTACTTCGATGGGTGGCTGGTGATCCTTTGCGTCCGCCGAAGTCTGCCAAGCCGTCTCGAGTGTGCCGAGTCTGCTCGACACGTCGCGGCTGGCCAAAAGGAGCTGCTGACAGACGCTCTTCACTTCCGATTCATTCTGCACTCTGACCCTGCGCACCTCCTCCAGTTTGTGTGTCAGTTTCTTGTCTAATTGCGACGTGATTCGTATCGTGGCGGAGTCCATGGCGTTGGTGCAAGTGCCTGCAAAGTTAGCTACAAAGTGAAGCATTTCGGAGCGCATGCTTTGTAGTTCTACCTTAAGGACTTCGTCCACCGACTGCATTACCATATTCTCTCGCATCTGGGAATCTTCCAGCATCACAAATAGCTTGTCCCATTTACTCAGCTCTTTCTGGCATCTGCAGGAACCATCTGAAGTGGAGGATTGTGGATTGAAAAGAGCATTCGGTAGATAAGTACAGATGGTTATAGACGTGGCTTATACGATTACAACAGAGCCGGGGGGGGGGGGGGGGTTTCCCCACACAAATGCACTTTTTCCTTTCGAAACGTTAAGCACTTTGAGACATCTCAATGACGTGATAAAGCACTATATCAAATGCAAGGTTTATTATTGTTATTATTATTATAACATGTTTTGATGTGTGCTTCAGCATCAAATAACCCAAATCATACTCATCTACAATAAAAATAAAGTTTTTTTTAAAAGCAAAACACTTTCATGTTGAGTATTCTGAATTACATTTTTCACGTGATGGATCATTTGCTGATTGGTTGCAGAATTAGTTTTAAAATCTCCCACCTAAATGTTACTGCACTGTGCATTTGAAATGAATCCCTTTATAAGTTTAACTTATGTTGTTATCAGTGAACTGATTTTTTTCTTTTTCAAAAGTATTATCTCGGTAAAATTTCACATGACTAGTTATCACATTACTGAGAATTATTTGAGTTTTTTCATAGTCTATATATATGGTAAACATAATAATAATCCTTGCACTTGATAAAGCGCCTTATCACATCCTCAAAACATAATGTTTCAAAGCGATTCACAGGATTTTCCTGTAAAATGTAATGACTGTGTATTTTTGTAGGCAGATGTTACAACAATAATAATAATAATCCTTGTATTTGATAGAGTTCCTTATCAAGTCATCTCAAAGCGCTTCACAGTATATACAATACAAAATTACATTTGTATAGTGCCTTTCACGTCGGGAGAACGTCCCAAGGCTCTGTAAAGTAATATACTGTAAAGTGAATTGACTGTATATTTTGTGGGAGAAACGCGGCAGCCAATTGCGCACAGCAGTGTCCCACAGACAGTCGTGGATTGAATGACCAATTTTTTTTATTATTATTATAAATTAATACATTAACATTTTCTAGAAGTTGGGAGGGAACTTATTAATGTTCTGGTCTTAACCATGTAAGAATTAATACAAATAATAATGGTGACTTGTATTTTAAATGTTATTTACTAATATTTCAGCATTGTTCCTTTCATTCTGTTAAATTGTATTTATTTGTGAATGCCCAGTGCCATTAAATACAATGGGCAGAACTAACTTTTAATGTCTCGGTTAGTCTGAAGAGATCATGCTGAAGAATTTTGCAGAGAAGTTTCCAAAATTGAAACTATGACATTCAGGGCACAAACTTACATACAAGTACTGTGTTTGTCTGATATGCAAACTAGTTTATGTCATCCATCGGATTTTATAATGAGAAAATAAACACACTTATTCTATTGAAATTAATCCATATTCAGTTAACTAACCCCAAAACACACCCAAAATCAACAACTTGAAATCTTACCTGGTAAAACTGAGATTTGGTTTTCTACACCATTTACATACTGGATCTCTCCATAATCTTGTGTCAAAATATACGACAGATTGAGCAGAATCCACAATACTATTGCAAACGCAGCCATTTCTCTGGATCCCTGATGCTTTCAATGCCTTGAGTAGTGCAGCCTTGTGTTAGGTAAGATTTAGCTCCTAGACATAGGTTCAGTGTGAGCTCCAGAGAGGTCTGAACACACAAGCTCTCCAAATCCCTTAATAAACCGAGTGAGCAATGATCCAAGTACTTTGTTGGTGGTAGAACGTACGTGCAGGAGTGAGCTAAAGATCTGCTTTCGTAACAAAGAGGTTGAGTTACACAATCTCTAAATTTAACAGATTCCAGGGCACATGTGGGGTAGGTATTATGAGGAGAGAGTCTAGGATTGGGGTAAGATTTTCGACTGAAAGCCAGATGTAATGATCTCTCTCTGGGGAATTGCATTGGTAGCAATAAGCGATGAGTGTGTAGAAAGCCAAACTGGGGCAGCTCCCACAGGATTATAAAATATGCAAGAGTATTTATCCTTGTATTTCAAGTCTTTTTTTTTCGCAGTTTTCATCTGAAAGTAGTTAGCTGTGTCTAAATGTAATGGTAGCTTTGAAAGGTTTAATGAGGTTTAAACTTGAGCACGTTTCAGATTTATCTCATCTTTTTTGTTTTAACACTTTGTTCTAAATTTGTGAGCCGGTGAAAATAATGAATAATAACAACAATAAATGATAATAATAATCCTTGCATTTGATATAGCCCCGCGGCACATCTTCGAGAGGTCTCAACAGATTATTTGTTCATGTGTTGTGGGTTTCGCCTTAGATTCACCACAAAGCATAGCCCTGGCTATGCATTATCCGTCATGACATTGGAAAATCAGTGTGTTTATCCCTTTGCTGTGAGAGAGAGAGTACTTACTATACCTGGGCGGGATGTGGGGTGGTGGTGTGGGGGGGAGAATATAAGAGAATATAACATTTTGGTGGAGCCAAAATTTTTTGTCAGCTGAAATAAAACACATATTGGATCGGAGAAAGCTGCTCCTGATTTACACCCCTACTTTTTTTTAAAAAAAGTAACATTAAATCGGCTCTCCTGGATCTCGCTGTGATGATAACTCTTTTACAGGATGGACCACTTTCAGCGCGATTGTTTCAACGGTTTTTGCTTATTTAAAATGACTAAATAATACACTTTTTCACCTCTTTGAAACCATGTGAGTTACCTGCACTGCATCCATCAGTGAAGGGGTTAAATAGTGCTGTAACAAGCCTCGCTGTTCAGCTCACTAATAGCTTCCTTATGTTGCGGTTTTCATCCGCGGCGATTTTTTTTTTGAATGGCATTTTGCGATATTTCTATTGCTTTCTGCCCTGCACCATTCAAGCCACTTCTTTACACTAAATGAAGTGCCGCTCACACCAAGGACCACTCACCTAAAGACCTGGATGTGAGCAACTAATGCTCAGTTCGCCCAATACGTGACGTTGAGCTTGGACCTCGAGAACATTAGGGTGGCTGGCACCTCACAGGCTGTCCTGCTGGAGGCAGATGCCTGCCAGATAGCTGATGGGGAAACTCTGAGGCTTGGGGTGACAGCTATTGGCAGGTGCTATCTGGAGTCCGAGTTTGTGAACACGTGTTCGTACATCCAGCACCTGGAATCCACCTTGATTGGCCTGCGGAGAGGTCAGCATCTGCTGCTTAAACTCCGCACCTCCAACTGGTGGAACCATCGCTCAATGGGAAGGGACGTGTGCCTGAGCTGCGGACAGGAAGACGGTGGCAAAGCTCTCACGTATTTTCACACTCTGGGATCCTCCCAAGCCTTGGCTCTCGCCAACCTGCACCTCATACTTTCCGGAATCAGGTAAGCAGGGAGAGAGAACGCATTCCATTCCAGCAGTCTATCTCTGGCATTCCCACATGGAGGTGGGATGCATGGAAATCTCAGCATGGTTTGGAGACTCTTAAGGGTTTCCTCATGTGTCAGACATATTCTGACCCCCAAAAAATGAAATGCTGCTAATTGTCTTGGTTATGATTGCAACAGCCTTCACCTGTGTGTGCGTGTGGGTGTGGGTGTGTGTGTTTGTTTGTTTGTTTTGGTTGTTCGCTCTGGATTCCTTTCAAGCCCAATAAGAAGTGGTTTCCAGTTGGCTATCAAGTCCACGTCCTTTACCTTTGCATCTGTTTTCTTGCTGTGCTCACAGGCAATTCCATGTTGCTACGTGTTCTGCCTTCTGTGTACGAGACGCAGCCTGAACCCATTAACCGCTACATGACGGAACTGGTCAGCCTGATGTCCCAACTGGAAGCGCCTGGGAGGCAACATCTTCTCCGTCTTCTTCAACTGGTCACTAAGCACCACCCTGGGGTAATCTGCAAGTTAAACATTCGTTGATATTTTTGACGGGTTTGCAAGCTTGCCTGAAATAAGCCAGAGATAGCTGAACTGTTGCGGTTGTTTACTACATTGCTGAGCAAATCCAGACTTACTCTCCCCCCAGCCCCAATCCCCACCCCCACCCACCTCCTTGTTTCTTTTGTTGCCTTTTGTGTGTTCAAATCTCAGCAAGAAATGAAAAGTTTCTTTGTCTGCCCGACTCGCTGGTTTGAGGATCTCAAACACTGAGCGTAATCTCTCCGGCACATGGTCAGGTCTCCTCACCACGTCCTTTTGAGTCACTTTTTGTATGAATAAATACACAGTTGAAATGTAAACAATCCGAGTCACGAAAGCGAGGCCAAAAATTGCTCTGCTGTCCAACGAGCATCCGTGCATTACACACTGAGAGATTGCAATTTCCTGGTTGGCTGATGGGTGTAAATTATAATTGTGCCGCGCTGAATTTTCTACTTTCAGGCTTGTCTGCATAACCGTGGCTTTGCTCAGGCTTCGATAATCTCGATGAAATAATGATCCTTGCAACTGATTTAGCGCTTTTCTTGTCGGGAGGATGTCTCAGAGGATTTACACCAACAACAACTTGCATTTATATAGTGACCCTCGCGCAGGGTAGAGTCCCGGAGCGCTGTCTGCAAAAGTGTAGAAACTCACTGTGTGTAAGTGAACATGTTTTCCCTGCTTTTCTGCCCCAGGTTGTAAACATGGTCATTCTGTTCTGTCTGTTCACTCAGAGTTGGAAAGAAAGTCCTGTCTTATGATTTATGATAAGATCGAGCTACTAAGTTGTGTAAATCCAGATGAGATTTCCAATTATGTGGAATGCTGCTTTAATTCACGTGTGACTTATCCACAATTTGCCTGTGTGAATTTTATTCACGTGAAACAATGTGAGTTTTAGCTATAAGCTTTTCTAAGAACGGGTTCCAACGAGATAATATTTTTCCATCCATACTGTACCTTGCCTCGCTACATTTAACCCTAAATATTTGAAGGATTGATTGACGGAACATGTAATCTATCTGTAGGTATTGAAATATAATGTGTTTTCTCATTATAAAATATAATGAATGCCATAAACTAGTTTGCATATCAGACAAGTCCTTGTTCGTTTGTCTGTGGTCCCCAATGATGCAGTTTATATTTTGGCCAGGTTAGTTATTCAGCGAGCTTGCTTTTGCCCATATTCCATCATATGTGTGATTTTAATAACCAAGAAAACTCCTAAATGATATTTAATTCTTTAACGGCACAGATTCATCATTTCACCCGCACTTGGCAAATAAGTGTGAAAGCGAGCATTTTCTACGCACCCAGAGCATACATTTGTCACCACTTACTTATCTCGCTTCCTGCTACTGTTGGCTAAATAGCGTACTTCTGTATAACATCTGCTGTTTAAGTCACACTTCTGGACATTTTTATGCCGCCTGAAACACAAGGAAATATCAATGAACTTTCTGGAAATTTTAATAAAATGCAGGAGCTACGTATAAATTAGAGTTTGTCGCGTGTTCATATTTATAGTTTCTCAGACAGGACCCCACCCCCCTCTTCTTCGCACATATATTAATCCCAACCCCACCCCCCCTCCACCCATAAAGAAAGGCTCGGATGCTTAGACAAGTTGCAGTGCCCCCAATGCGACATTAGTTAACATTGAGGTACAGAACCAAAGCTGTATTTTTTGTTGGGAGATTTATGAATGAATACTGTTGCTGAGATTAAACAGAAGGCTGTGTGTTTGTGGTAATTTGCGCTCTGGTGAAAAAGAAACCCTGAAGGTTCAAGTTCAAGTTTAATCAACTGCAAGGACTGATCGTGCTGTTATCACTTGGTAACAAAAGTAGGTTCAGTCATATATCTATCTCGAGGAATCTGGTGTAAGTGAAAAAATGTGTTTTTGATTAATTCTAATGAATGATTTAATTTGAAAAAGAGTCGTGCTAGAGAACTGGAGTGTTGAATGCAGTAAATAAATATTTGGAGCCTGTATTGTGGTTTTAAACTAGACCTACATAATTTGGTCACTCAATCTACGACTGTTTGTGGGACACTGCTGTGCGCAATTGGCTGCCACCTTTCGCCCACAGAATATACAATCAATTCACTTGACAGTATATTCTGTGAAGCGCTTTGAGACATCTCGAAGACGTGATAAGGCGCTATATCAAACTGCGAGGATTATAAGTAGCATCTAAGAGAAGCACGGATTAAGAAGGCTGGGAGTGATCTCTGAGGAGGATTTGCATTAGTAGCTATGCAAGATGTTCTCTTTAAAAAGTCGTGACCCTTAAAGAGCAGCTCATTTCTCAAATGGCTGGGTAACAGAGGATGCAAAGGGCTCTAAGAAGCCATTTCATCAGCTGGTGTGTTTGGTTGAGCTTCAGCCCCTGGCACCTACAAACACAATCGCTTGTGGATATTCTCAAATCAACAGTTGCTGAGGTTACTCTAACTGAGACTCCAGATGTCCATTCCAATAAAGAGACTATTGTGCAGAGGAGAAAAGTTGAACAAAATGATGATTGAACCAAATGACCTGCTGTTTCTTGGGTCTATGGCAGAAATAACTCTTGCTTGTTTAATCTGGAGGGCGAAAAAAAATGCGGGTCGTGTCAAAAAAAAAGCCTCACTTGGCTTGACAAGTTTAATTTATTTTATCAAGACACAAACCATTTTCAAACTAGCCATGTGCAAGCTATTGGTCAGAGTTTGAAGCAACATAGCTGTTGTTCCATAGGAAAACAGGCCGCACCACATGACGTTAGTCCTTGCAGCACTTTGCACAATGGACATGATGGACAACATAGAGAATTTAAAGGGGCAAATGGTTGTCATATATTTTACTCTCTGTAGCGAGATCTTAACAATTCTGTCCCAGGATTGAACCTAGGAGCCTCTGACTCACTCAAAGACGAGAGTGCTACCAACTGAACAGAGGTGGCACCTGGATTTGTGATCCAGTGAAGTATTAAACACAATAAAAATGGAAAATAAATCGGTTTGGTCGCTAACCTGTAATCTCATTGTAAATGGACAATTGAGGGGAATGGCAAGTGAATGTGGAATATAGGAATAGTGATCCAACTCTTTGCTGGGAGTGAATTCAGTTCCATTTGATTGTCATGAAACCAACCCTAGACTGGACCTTGCAGATGTAATCTTGTTGTTGTTGTTGAAGAGAGTGGTATATAATCGCTGCTTCCTAGTTGTTCCTCTCTGAAATGAACCGGGTAATCAGGAATTACCATATCTGTAAAATGTTGAAATACACCAACAAAGTCGATTCCCCTTTTAGAGGAGCTGATGCCTTTGATGGTTCAAAAATCTATTACGTTTGGCACCACTCAACATCTATTTGACTAGTTAATGCTCGCATTCGCATTTCACTGTCCCTACAAGACATGAGTTGCACCGGGGGATAATGAAAGAAAAAATGTTGATGACGTGTACTTGAAGGTTGCCCGAAGGTCACAAAGTTTGCCTAAAATTGCAGCCTATTTGTGCAATCTTGTTCGGCCAGTTTGAAAACGGTATTGGACACGGACACAATAGTGATCGAGAGCAGTGTTTCGCAAGCTCTGTCTGTTTCAAATGTAAAACCATTTGCCATTTTATTTCACAAAAATTCTTTCATTTCAACGGGACAAGAGCCCAGGTCCATTTTCAAGAAAAAAAACACACACACATCATTTGGATCAGCAGTGTGTTTGATGCCTGTGGAAACCCATCCCTGTGTTCAATAAGAATCTCCAAACCAGACTGAGAGTGCTGCACGTGTCTGCTGACTACACACAGACATGTCCGTGATTGGAATGGAATGCGCACTCTCTCTCTCTCTCTCTCTCTCCCTAGAGGAACACACCCCGGCTTATATAATCCTTTTTTGGGGCTTGCTCACCCCAGAGTGTGCATTGGGGGTAGTGCTGGAATGTAACCGGCTTACGCCGTGTAGCTTGCCATTGAGAGCACCATCTGGCAAGCTTCCTGTCACTTGTCCAGCCAGGACCACCCTTTATGGCTCACAGGGTTGAAAAAAATGACTGCTGAGCTTTTTTTTATGCATATATTTAGTATTCATATACTTGTTACGTAATATATTACGTAATATATATTCATAATATATTTATTACATTTATTCATATATTATATACAGCCAATTTACTTTACAGTGTGTTCTGTGAAGTGCTTTGGGACGTCCTCCAGACGTGAAAAGCGCTATATCAAATGCAAGGATTATTATTTTTATTATTATTATTCTCAGCGGAACAATTTCATACCAAGGGGAAATTTGTTTCTTATTGAGCACGTTGCCGTTGAAACAGAATTCCTTCTGCCCAGTTTGATGGCAACGGCCTAGCATTTGAACTCCAAGGTTAAAAAGGGCCCAATTTGCTTTCTGCTTGCAGACCAGGAAAATAAATGTAGCACTTAAACTACAAGAAGCCATCTCAGTAATCAGTCTTTCAGTCCACATCCAGGGGAGGAATGTGCATTCCTCTAATTATAGAATTATTGTTGCCAGTGCTTGAGAAGCCCCAATAATGCTTTCTGTCTCAGCTGTATTGATAGCTTAGAGCACGATGCTGGCAATTGTTCTCTTGGATTGTGTTCAGCGTAACTCTGGTTACGTTGTGGTCTGACACTAGCCGCTTCTCAGTAGCACCAGGGCAATACAGTGTGGCACCTGTAGCAGATGATAAATGAGACACTATTTGTCTGTTGAGTTTTAATGGACAATGCAATCTCTGTGTGTTATATCGGCTGGTAATTTGTTGCGTCTGTCCAGATGCATCTTGAAAACTCCAATTACTAGGGATAAGAATTCACTCCATAAAGTCCTATTGTCTCGCAGGATGCCAACATCACCAGCAAACTCTAAAATCAATAGGAGTTGCAGCAGATTGCGATTTTTCTTACCTCAATATTTAAAATACCTGGCATGTTCACGTCTTGCTCAGGTCATTTGGTCTTTTGGTTATATTCAAATTAAATTCCTTTATTGTAGAAACANTTTTTTAATGTAATCACCTTAATGTAGTCTTAAATATTACTTGAATAGCTGTTTCCCACTTAACTATTATTATACGTGCAGGCATCTACATATTGTACTGTACTGCCGATGCTGTGCTTACCCTGAATCGTATAAACACAAAAAGTTGACCCCTTGGGTAATCTGATTGGTGGTCTGTGTTCTAAATGTTGATCATGCTAAATGGTATTTACTGAATTTGTTGAAAGATTTTATTGAACTCCTGTCCACAGGATTAATTCTAGCATTTAATAATCCTTGCATTTGAAACAGTGCTTTATCACGTCTTCGAGATGTCTCAAAGCGCTTCACAGGATATACTGTAAAGTGAATTGACTGTATTTGATGGGCGAAGCGCGGCAGCCAATTACACACAGCAGCGTCCCACAAACAGTTTGCTGATTGAATGACCAAATTATTATTTATTATTTTCCCCCTTCAGGCACTAGACAAATCCATCCTGTCTTTGATTAGCCAACTGAGAGAGCCCAGCCAAACTGACTTCATCCGAAATGTATTGGTGGATCTGGTGACCTCCAATCCATGCATTCTGGACAATTCCTTTGAAAACCTGAAGGAAATCGCTCAAGGCTGCCCCACTCTCCTGGGACAAATTGCAAAGATTTTTGGAGCTGTAGGATGTATTAATGAGGTGAGTCATGAGCAGTGCAACAAAATTACACACACGTTATTTTACTCTTGTGGCGTGCACTTCGAATCAGGAGATGTCGTAACTGAAGGTTTGTATACTTTTTTGTTATCGTGCCATGCTTGTGTTGGGAAGGGAAGAATAGAGGTAAGGAGGGGAAATATGTCCACGTTTCATGACCCACAAATGTGAAGGGCCTTGCATGTTGCGGGATGTTAAGACATTTATTGCTGTGAAAGATTGAACTGTCTGGAAAAATAAAGCAAACAAAAACGGTCACCGCTCAAGCTCTAGGCAACAGTTTCCATCTTGGTTTCATCAAGGCTGCCAGACTTTGTTATTGGTGCACTTCCAGCCGGGGTCAGTGACTGTGGTAGGGCAGTGCGCTACATCACTTTCATTCTTCAGCAGGAAAAAGCATCGAGGCGGACTTCTGTCCCTCAGGACACACAACCCAACGTAAATAGGTTTGACGTCTTACTGTGCTCAGTAGGGGCTGCTTCAGGAGGCTACATTGGCCCCTTGGCTCCCCAGGGTGAGGGAGGGTAAAATCAATCAGGGTTCCTGCTTCTTACCCTTCACTATCGCCATCTATTGGTAGTGCAAGGGTACTGCACCTGGTGAGGTGAGATCAGGCTGGGCTGAAGAGTAACATCCATTACATTTGAGTGCCTCACTGTCAAGGCTCACACATGAACAATAGTCACTTGAGTAAGGTATCAGAGCAATGTCCCACCAACAGCCAAGAAGTGAATGACCGACAAAATCTTTAATAGTAATAATAATAATCCTTTCATTTGATATAGCGGTTTATATATAGCGCCTTGAGACATCGCAAAGCTCTTCACAGAATAAGTATATTATAAAGTGAATTGACTGTATATTTTGTGGGCAAAACAGTTTCTGGGGGATTGTTGGCGAGATAACAACACTAGCAGATAACATTTACACAGCGCTTTTCACGTCGGGGACCGTCAGGGATTTGGTGCAGATTTTACATTTTTCAAAAATAACAAATTTTCATCTTTCATGTCAATGTCGCTGAGAAAAACTCCCTTCTCTTTCATGCTAGTGCCCTGGGATATTTCACCCACAAAAATATACAGTCAATTCACTTTACAGTACATTCTGTGAACCTCTTTGAGACGTCCCAAAGACATGATTAGGCGCTATATCAAATGTAAGGTTTTTTTTGCATTTTTTGCATTATTATAACATCCACATCAACAGGTAGACAGACACCTCTAATATTTTTGGGAAAGATACTGAAAGAAAGACCATTGTGTAGAAGATCGGTCCTTGAGGGTGAATGTTTTGATCAAACAGAATCTGAGAAAATATCAATTATCAAGTTAGTTATTGGTTGGGTTTTAAAATGTCACAAAAATTCAGTGCTTTTATTCTAAGTCTTTGTTGTTGATCATTTAAAAAAAAACTAAATCCTGTATCTGTTCAAGATACATGTGTGGAGTTTGAATGCTTTCCACGTTAACATAATGCTAATGGAACTTTTGGCAGTAATTTAGAATAAAGGATTTTTTATATGGTACCAAAGGTTAAAATCATTGGCAGTAGTTTATTTCACATTTCCTGGGAAATTCCCTCAATAAATACACCAACGTTTGCACAAGAAGTATACAACAAGCAAAGTACTTCTTGGAATTTTGTCGATGAAATTACATTGTTGTCAAATGAAACACAACCTCGTGGTTTAGGGTTGTTGGCCTCTCTCCACTGTGTAGTTCTCTACAGTTTGCCTCTGTTCTAAACAAACAAACAGAATTGCACATGTATAGCACCTTTCATGTTGGGAGAACGTCCCAAGACGCTGGAAGATCAGTGTTTTGGACCTGAGCTGAGGGTTGGGATCGGGGAGGGTGGAGGGCAGAGCGGGAAGGAGAGTGGCCGAAGGCACGGTCGCAGAGGATGGTCTTGAGACGGGTCTTGAAGGAGGCGAGGGAGAGGGCGAGGGCGAGGTGGAGGGACTGCGGGTGGGAGAGGTCAGATTTGAACTAGGCAAGGGCAGGTCCGCGAAGATTGAGCTGAGAGGAGAGGTGGTGACGGTTTTGAAGGCAGCAGAGAGGGCGAGGACGACAAGGAGGCAGAGAGAGCCCGGGTTGCAGCTGTTCAGAATGTCATTAGTGACTGACCGGGACTGGTTGTGTGTTGTGGGCAGCGCGGAAACCTGACTGGAGGAGTTCAGAGAGGGAATGGCAGGAGAGGAAAGAGCAAAATTGGAATGCAACAACTTATCTCAGGGCCTTGGAGAGTAAATGGGAGGTTGGAGATGGGGCAATAGCTGGAGAGTAGGGATGGGTCCATGGAAGGTTTTTTTGAGTATGGGGTTGATAACAGCTGCTTTTAGGGGTTGGGAACAGTGCCAGTGGATAAATAGAGGTTGATAATGTCGGTTAAAAGAGGGGCCAGGAGGTGGGGCTGGGAGGAGAGGAGAGTGGTGGGGATGGGCTCGAGGGAGCAGGTGATGGGCTTCAGGAAGTATGGGAAGAGGGGGAGACAGAGTTCTATAGGGAGGGTTGGAGGAAAGGCAGGGCATGAGGGGGAGGTGGCGAGTGGGCAGTAACGACACAGAGCGCTTATCTAAGCAGGAGTGAGATCTCCTTTTTAGGAGATTTGGTCAAATGGTTTTGGCTGGTTCACTTCTCCAGTCTCCTGTTGCACATTGGTATCTAATTTATGGTCCTGTGTCGGAAGTGTCTTTGGCGAAGAGGTTAATGTTTCCAAACATCAACATTCGTCATACGTCTAAGATTCCTGACTGAGCAATGTTCTAATTGGAGCCACAGTGTGTCTCTTCATTGTGTATGTTTTACGACTGGGGGAAATGAAACCCAATCTGTTGGTTGAAGGCAAGGATGAAATGCTTGCTCCTATTGGGGGTGTGTGTGTGTGTGTGGGTGGGGGGGTAAGGGTGGGAGGGAGAGAGGGGAATAGCCGCTAAGGTTTGTCACTCCTATAATAGAAGAAATCTAAGTATTGCTGCCATCATGCGCAACGATTCCTTTTTTTAAAAAGCTTCACATTTATTTGTGTAACCCCATACAGCCATTATATAAATCAGGAATACAGGGGAAAGCCAGTTCAAAAGTCCAAATGACTAAAAGGAAAGGAGTTGAGTTAATCATTTAACTCCAAATGATTTCTGAAAATTGCCTAACAAATACTTAACATACTAGAAATGGAATTATCACAGATGGGAACATTTGATTTTTATTTCGAGTCACATCTTTGGCGCTGTCTTGTGTGCAGATCCCAATCGATCCACATCTCGAAAACGTAGGGCAGAGAAAGATTGGATGGTCGAGTGAATTAGGGACAGTTCCTACCGCACACCCAACATGAACACAAGTCTCAATGAGACTGGAAAGAATTATTTTTTCCACGGGCTAGGAGATGTATAGAATAGAATGCATTCCAGGCATGAACTTACTCCTTAAATAAGGAATCTGTAATAATATCTGGCTAAGAATGAGACTATAGGTTATAAGGATAATTATTGATGAGGAGATTAATTTGCTGTGACGTTCTTATGGCGCCAGTTCTGACAGAACTTTGGAAACTTCATCTGAAAGAATGCAGTCAATTTGGGGTTGAATAATACAGAATGTAATGCTCCATTTATACTGAAGACCCTTCATTTAATTTCCCTTTGGTTAGGGAAGAATATCGGTTTCATTCTCTAAACTAATAATTTATGGTTATCGGGAGATTAAATTGACGAGGCAGATTACACACGCAGTGATCCATTGCAGAGAAACAAAGGCATATTACCTTTTCTCATTTCGCCCCAAAACATACAGTCGCTAGACTTTACAGTATATTCTGTGAAGTGCTTTGAGACGTCTTGAAGACATGATAAGGCGCTAACTCAATTGCAAAGATTAAATGCAAGAATTATTATTATCACTTCTTCAATCTGTATTTTTCTTATGCTTAAAATCAGGACCCTGACATTTGTGGACAATGCTGTTCAACAAAGATCCGGTGAAAGATGTTTTGTCCTAGAGAGACCCCAAGTTATTTATTTTAAGTCTATTTATTTTTGCTCGTGGGTGACTTTTGAGTTTTATTTTAACAGTTGCCAATGCACCTTACTAAAACAAACAGGTTAAATCTTCCCGATAATTACTCTGTACGGGTTTATATTTGTGGAAGTTGCACTCAGATAGGATTTCAAGAAACAAAGGCATCTGTTAACCTAAATGTCTCTTTCCAAATAAGTATGCTTGTTCTGAAATTGTTTTTACAATTTTTTTTTAAACATGTTTCATTCAATTCTTGAACCACATTGAACGTTTTGTTTCCAGGAAACTCATATGAAATATAATTCTCTTTGGATTAATTTGGGCTCTGCATGTTTCCCATAATTTGTGATCTTACCCAATATCTGTCATCATCGTTCCACCCCCCCCCCCACCACCACCACCCCCCACCCCAGCCCCTCTTTCTTAGAAGAGCAAAAGTGGTGTCTAATGCAAAATGTTCCTTGCAAATTAACTGTGCTGTTTAGCAGCGCTTGGGATCTTCCCGACTTCAGTCGAGGTTTGATTCTCCAGTAAGAGCTTTCCATTGTTCCATACTCCTAATGGAAATGTACAACTGGTAACAACAACGACTTGCATTTACACAGCGCCCCTCACGTCCCAGAGCGCTTGACATTGGCGGAGCACAAGGCCGAGCCGGGGTCGGGGGCTGGGGGGTGACCGTAGGCACGGTCAAAAAGGAAGGTCTTCAGGCACAACCTGAAAATGGGGAAAGAAGGGGCAAGCAGAGGAATAGAGGAAGAGTATTCCAGAGTTTCGGGGCACAGTGGCTGAAAGTGCAGCCACCAATAGTGGAAAGGAGGGCACGGAGGACAGTAACAACAGAACAGTGACAGTGTTTATAATAATGTCCGTGGGATGTCTCAAGGTGCTTCACAGGATCTTCTGTGAAGACAGTGCATCTCATGGGTACCTGAATGTGGCAGCCAGTTTGCACACAGGACTGCCCCACAAATAGAAAATGAAATGAATCCCGGATTGTTGGTCAGGATACCAGGAAAAGCTCCCCTCTCTTTTCGAGCACTGTTTTAGGGATCTTTAATGTCCACTTGAATAAGTACAGCCGGGACTTCAGTTTAACATCTTATCTGAAGAGACAGAACCTCTAACAGACGCAGCCCCTCCCCCCAGCACTGTATTAGAATGTAAACCTGGACTGCAAGTTCAAAATCCTGATGTGGGGCTTAAACCCACATCCATCTGCCTCAGGAATGAGAGTGTTACCAATAATTTGACACTTAATAAGTTCCTCTCAATTGATAGCTGCTGTTTCCATGGCAGTACATCATTATCCTGTCTGGCACAGGGGCAAAAAACAGTCTCTTGCCAACAAATGTTGAATAACATTTGGATTGAAATAAATCAAGAGGCTGGTATGTGGATTTCGCAAAAGAATGAGCTGTATGTATAACAGTCCACAATCCTTTTGTCTCTCGTCTTTCAATGGTCTTGTGTGGGGTTGAGTGAGATCAAGCCTCGTGGGTAAACCAAACTGAAAGATCAATGGTGGTATGTACCTGATGCCTTGCCTGAACAAAACATAATTGTTATTGAAGGAAAATGTGATGTTTTGCAACCTCCCCCCATCCCCCCACTCCCCAGCCTTCACAAACTTGTAAATCATCATCCATTAATAAATCTGATGATGGTTTCTGCTGACCTGTGAATCAACTGACCTGCAATGATAGCCAACATGTGGGCTGACTTCCTGTGGCCCTGCACAAGTCTACCCAGCATAGTCTTTCCATGGTAGTTTGCCAATTATACCACAAGGGTCTAATTGCACATGCCTTGCCAGTATTACTCATGTAATTCGTCCCTTCCAAATCAGGATATCGCAACAATCCATGCTGTCAATCCATTCCAGAGCTTTGTGCCAGCACATTTCCAGTCACGGTTTGCCTCAAGTCCAAAAAGCAAAGCCATCGTGACAATTACCATTCGATCTTGAAGTCCAAGTTGGTCAAAAACGCAGTCAAAACAAAGAGTAACCTTCCTCTAAAGATGTTGGGTGTACGAAATTGGAAATTACTGAGAGAGATTCGGAAGAGTTGATGGAAGCTCGTAATCCTGATGATAAAATGCCACTGCAAGCTGTTGGCAGATGTGTTAGCAGTAATTCCTCCTTACTTCCTCTCTAATTTACTGCTGGCTGGTTTTAAGAATTGCCTCGAGTGGCTCAACGTTGGTTAAGAATCCCAGAGAAGCTTTTGGCATCGATGGTCCAGTAATTGAGCTGTGAATCACCGAGGAACGAAAGGACAAAAATATCGAGTATCGTCCCTAAATGGATTTGAACTTTTAGACAAGTGTAGTATGCTGCAGAATGTTCCCTGTGCTCCCAAGGTTGGACGTCCCATCATAAAGATATTCAATGCTTCCTCTCAGTGGGAGAGAAGCGATAAAGTCACTCTGGACTTTTGCATAACTCCAAGACCTCAGTCTCTGAAACATTGAGTCCTCCAGATCTTGATATCACTCAAAGTAGTTTGAACCAACTCTGGGACTCAGAACATCTGTGAAACTCTTCCTTCTTTCTAAGTAGATTTTTTACATTCTTTATTTTAGTGAGATCCTGTTGTTGAAGTGACATCCACACTTTCACTCTTTCACTCAGTAAAAGTATGGAACAGGCTCCCGAGGTAGACAGTGGAAGCAGAAAGTGTGATTCTTTCAAAACGTAAATCAGATTTCTCTTAGGAAATAATATCTTGGAATACAGTATATAGTTTGGGACGTGACATGTGCAATCGACTGCCAGGATGGTGGAAGGTGAACTGGATGGACCTTGGTCTTCTTTTATCGAGTCATTTTTATATTCTTTCACTCCCCTCTTTCTCTTTCTGAAGAAAAAGCACAATCTTTCAGTGATTTACACGTAGATAGGGACGCAGATAAATCATCTGTCTACATTCTAATCGAGACATAAACCTTGGTTCACTTAACGCTTTCCACGCGAGCCAGCCTGTGAACATCTCAAATCAGACGTCCCAGTCTAGTGACAAAATTCTGGTATTGTTTTAGTTTAAAGTGGCTTCTCCATTGCACCTCCCACCGCACTCTATCTTTTCATACTTCCAGCAACAATTCTGAGTAAACAAATCACTATAAATAACTTTTTTTTTCTTCCGACTCCCAGTGTCCCCTATTTCACATGGGAGCAGGGTTTCTGGGGTTCTGTTTGATCTCCATTGGTCAGGGTTCCTGTTTTGTGCCCAGCAGAAGAGTAAAGAGTAAAGTTCAACCTCCCTCCTTCACCTCCATCCTCTCTCCCCTACACCCCCCCGCCCACCTCTTTTCCACCCGCCCCCCCACCCCGCCACAATATGCTAGTAAAGTGAGGCAGTGTTTGCTGTCAAGGCACATTCATTAACTAAACCCAGCATAAGTAATTCTTGTTGACATAGGTCAAATTGGTCATTTCCAGTTAATTTGCGCTATTACATATAATTACCCACTGGATGGTTTAACTGACTGTCACCAGTTCATTCTCATGTGAGAGATGTTGAACACGATTTTAAAACAACAAATATATTCTTTAAACCAGCAGATGTTTGTTTTAAGGAACTAAAAGTTGGATGCACAACATGAAAGCTCTATCCTGGCACAAGAACGTTGAAGAAAAATATCAGATGGGCTGATTCTATTGTAAATCCTATTAGATCACTCTACCGCATGAAGCAAAACTGTGGTCAAGCTCCCTACCAGTTATTGTTTGAACTTTGTAATGTGATTCTATCACCATTTCCGTTCAGTGTGAAAAGAATCTACACAGTTCCTAACAGTGAGGCAATTACACAGCAATATTGGAGCACAAAGCTGCAATAAAAGTGCTGGGAGTCACCAACGTTTTATCACATTCATTAAACCTCACAAGAACAGGTTAGTTCAGTTCAGGACAATCTTTTGTAACAATAGAGTTGATCCAAACTCCTCTTTACGATCACTTTTTAATCGTAGTGGTGAATGCAGATAATACAAGTCCTTTTGCTCAGAGCTTTAGCTTTGAAGGCCCACCCCGCGTGAAAGGCCCTATATAAATGCCAGTTGTTGTTGTTATTGAAAGGAGGGGGCCTTTCCAAGTCCTGGTCCACCAGCCAACCAAGAACATTAAATGCCTTTTATTTTATGTTGTTAAGGAGCCGGTCCCACCCTCCAATAAAATGTTGCGGCACTTTGAGTATACCTTTAGCTTCGCGTTGCCTAGTTCTCCTGTGAGAGAGATTGCAAGCAGGTCAATTGCCTCCAACGGCCACTGTGAACAGTACCTAGACCGAGGAGCTCTATCTTAAATCTCTCTCTGACCAATTATGAGCTGCTGATAGTGGAAAAGAAATTTGTCGTGATTATATCATTAAAATGTAAATAATGTTGTAGCATTATATTCCAGCTTCGCTTTTATTATTTTAGATGCAAATAATTGCCAGATGTTTCTTCATTTCTTGGAAACCCAGGTTTATTAAAACCATTTTTTATGTAGCATCAAAACCACTTAGCGATGATTCCAACTTTGCTTTACAATTCTCTCGTTACATTGGAAACAGATGTTGCCTATAATCTCACGGAGAACTCCCTATTTTTTACGTGATGCGAGACTCCTGTTTAGCTTTAGCTTAGCGTTCTGTCAAATATATTATCGGGTTTAATCTCTTGATTTTGAAGGTTAGAGCAAAAAAAGGAAAAGTTGGTTGAGGGCTGATATCGTGTGGGCACTCTAGGCTTACAGGCATAGAGAATTTTATCACAGAAATGATTTCCCCTATTATAATAATTATAATAATAATAATTCTTGCATTTATATAGCCCTTATCATTGAAATGATTCAAAGCACCTCACAGAGTTTTCCACACTGTGCAGTGACTATATTTGTAGGTGAACTTGTGTGTTGGTAAAGGTACAACAATAGATATTTAGGGCATATTTGGTGTCATACCAAAACCATGGAGTGGACCTAGAGTTCAAATTCCTTCACTCTTTGGCAACTCCCGACCTCTCCGACCTCCTCACTCCCCAGTCCACCACCCAGCACCTCCTCTCGACTGGCACCGTCCTCCTGTTCATCCCTCACACCCTCTGCCCCACCATCAGAGGTCGCGCTTTCAGCCAATATGCCCCAAAACTCTGGAACGCTCTCCCTTAATCCCTCCGCCTTATCCCTCTCTCCCCTCTTTCAAGTCCCGCTTGAAAACTTTCCTCTTCGACCGTGCTTACGGCCACCTCCCCCCTACCCCCAGTCGCAGTCAGGCTCCGCCACTGTTAAACGCTCTGGGATGCTACCTTGTGTGGAGAGCGCTATATAAGTGCAAGTTGTTGTTGTTGTAGAGGTAATAATGCAATTGCTTGATCACTTGTTCTCTCCCAACAAAGTATTTGCCAACGATTTACACAATCATTACACTTTACAGCAGATCCTGTGATTTTTTTTAAATTGCATTGCACACGACATATTTTAATGATGATAATAACCCTCATATTTGACATAGCACCTTTCACAAAGGGCTTCGTGTGACACGCAGTAAAATGCAGCGATTGTATTTTGTATTTTACAGCATGTATTTGAGATTTTCAGTGGGAGGTTAATGGAAGTTTTGAGCACTTGAAGCTGTCTTTTTGAATGTATGCATCATTATTCCACTTGCAAGGATTCTGGCAATTCCCAGCATGATCTAATGAATTACCCTGTACTAGACCAGAATGTGTAGCAGAGCAAATTAGCAGGAAATGTGTAGTTAGCAGGATGAGGATGTTATTTTGTGCAATAAATAACAAATGAAAGGACTTCGGTCGAGAGGTATTTTAAAGTTAATTGCTACACCATGAAGTGGTGAACCCATCCAGAAAACCTAGCCGCTTTGTTCAAACGCCATATTTCAAGCAGGAATTGGGTTGCATAATTTTTGAAGGTTATGTGTCCTTTGTTTGTCTTTCATTTGCATTTCCATATTTACTGAAAACTGTGCTGAGTGGGTAATTGTGTTTTTCCACAGTCCACATGATGTTGCTCAGAAATTAATGCCTGAATTTAAGCTTCAATACGTTTTCACTCTCAACTAGAAAACTACCTAAATTGGCCAATCCCCCCCCCCCCCCCTTGCTGCAAAGGACTGATGCATGTTAAATAATAACAATAATTATAATAATTAATCCTTGCATTTGGTACAGTACCTTTCATGTCAGGAGGATGGTTCAAATCGTTCCACAGGATTGTTTTCCTAAAAAGTGTAGTGACTATATTGTGTAGGGGAAATGCAGCAGCCAATTTGCACGGAGCAATGTCCCACAAACAGCCATGAGGTGAATAACCAATGTTATTAGGGGATTGTTGGCCAGCACTCCAAGAGAAACTCTCTTCTCTTTTTCAAATTGTGCCACCGGATCTTCAACATCCGTTCGAACAGACAGACGGGGCTTCAGTTTAACGTTTGACACGATACACGGCACCTGGAACAATGCAACGTACTTCCCTGAACTAGAGGGGTTCAAATTCCGGACGAGGAACTCGAACCCTAAGCTCTCTGACTCGGAAGCCAGAGTACTACCGACTTAGCCAAGCTGACTGATCACGATATTTGGACATGTAGGGCTCAAAACTTGGACAGAAGTTGTTAATCATTTGTTATGACTAATTTGTTCACAGTTTGAGGTCTTATTTGTTTCTCCGCGTGACTTATTCTTGTACTCTATTAAAGTAAAGAATCATATGACGATGCACTTATTACTGTTTTACCATCCCAAAATGGAATTTGTTCCCTTTGCGATGATTGCGATAAATGTAAATACTTTTTGTATTATGTTTAATTTAATAGGTTGACAAATTGATTCTGAATAATAATTGCCCTCTGGTTTCTTAAGGCCCTCATCAATTGTTTTAACGTACTGTTTAATATTTGTTTAAATGAAATCGGTTTCACTGCTCAAGTGCGGATTGAAAATTTTAAATTGCTGCCCAGCAGTAAGTAGGAACCGGTTGTTAGTCGATTGGTGGATCGCTTTTCCGGGAGTAATAATCTCTTCCATTAAAAGAAAGAAAGAAAAATTAGCAATTGACTGCCACGTTTCGCCCACAAAATTTACAGCCAATTCACTTTACAGTATATCCTGTGAAGCGCTTTGAGAGGTCTTGAAAACGTGATGAAGTCAAATGCAAGGATTATTATTATTTCTCTGCAAAATGCACATTGATTTCCCCCATTACTTTCCACAGAGAGCAATGTTTTCTTTCTAGTCGGACTCTTTTCCTTCCTGTTTAGGTCAGGCCGTGTTGTGCCGTGTTCCGTTTCCCCGATTGAGCGCGAGGAGAAACCACCTGTTTCCCGGCCTCTGCTGTTCCACTGTGCGGGACGTGTGAGAACAGCAGGAGTTGATTTGCCCTCTGACTTATCACTTATCCTTGCCTCAGCTTGTCAACCTGCCCCAGAAAGCTCAGCGGACATCAGCAACTCACCATCCTACCTCTCACTAACACCGTGTGCAGAGGGCACCAATACCACTGAAGTCTTCAAACTTTTAGTGAAACTAAATGCAGGACATTTGTTGGAATCCTTCAAGTAAACTCTTAATAATCCTTGCATTTGGTACAGTATCTTTCACATCAGGACGACAGTATCCTCACACTTGACGCCTTGAGACGCTTCACACTAAATGCCACAAAGCAGCACCCCGAAGCTCTTCACAGTATTTACTGTAAAGTGTAGTGACTGTATATTTGTAGGTGAACACAACAGCTGACTTGATTTTTTTTAAGAGAAAGACTTTGTACTAAATTAAATCTCTTTTGAGAACTCTCTACGTGTGGGTCAGTTTCCTACAGACCATGTATCGTTCAATCACTCGTTGGTTAGCCAATCTTATCTGGGGGAGGGAGTCGTGAGCTACAGTTGACCTCACATTCCAGGGCTGAGGAAGCAAAAAACAGGCAGAGTTCACATGATTCAATGCTTAGTCTCATCTGTGTTTTTTTGTAGGAAAAGGCAAGGAGCTGCCTGTCTTATCTGGTGACTCAGCTGGCAGATGCGGAACATTCGTTTCATCACATCCTACTTTTGGAAATTAAAGGCATCACTGACACATTCGGAAGCATTCTCGGCAACCAGAGCAAAGATGTGTATGACAACAGTAACAGCTATGCGGCAATCGCAAAGTTTCTGGATAAGCATCTTGCAAAAGACATTGCAGCAACTACAAGGTAGGTTGGAAACTTCAAAAGAATCTCTGCCTATACTGTAAAGCTGTAACACATCAGTTACCATTCGGTAGGAGCGAATGTGTATATTTATCTGTTGCTTACTGCCTCTTATGTCCTACTAAACAAACCACCAACAATGCATATCGCCAAATGGTTTTTCCTCCTGCCCCCGCCCGGTCACCTGCAGGGTACTCCAAGGCACCATCCTTGGCCGCCTTCTTTTCCTTATCTACCATCTGTGGCCCAAAGTGCTTCATAATTAAGGTCATAATCAGGCAATTAGTGAGCAAATATGGCAGAGTTCCAAACCTGTGTAGAAGGCAGTAAATCTATGGCTTGAGTGTGGGATGTTCTGGGAATGGTTGGACGATTCATTTTAATGGTGTGAGCAAGGAAACCCATATAAATTCCTCTGATGTGATTGATTCATTACATTACTGAATGCCTTACGTGCTACATTTTTTAAAATACTCTCCAGAATAAAAGAAAAACATATTTTCATATCATAAAAGGCTCAGCATTCGGTTCATGGAAATTATTTCTTCAGTGTAACATGGACATGAATCAGACATGAGGAAAGAGTGCCTAGAAATGCAATGTTGATTATGATTCATGTATGCAACAATTGACTGTGAAGTCAATCAATTAAAGCTTCAATTAAAAAAGTTAAATAAAGTAAAAGTTCTTATTCGGTATCTGCAAGGACAGTGGCCTTTTTACTGGTGGACAGTAGCAGACGCAAATTATGCTGGAAATCCATTTTGAGGCCATTTCAGACCAGCTACCAGGAAGTATTTCTTTACCTGGCAGATAATTAACCATTGGGACAGGAAGGGTTGGTTGAGGCCAGGACATTGGATTCATTTAAAAAAACAGCTTGAAAATCAGATGGGAGCAATGGTACTGTGGGGATTCTGAAAGCATGAGGTGAAATGGGTTTCTTTATTCCAAACCTCTTCTATGTTTGCGTGAGTCCTGTGCTTTGTTTTCATTAGGATCCCTGTAGTATTGACTGTTTACTTTGCTATCCATGCCTCGCAACTTCCTGTGTTTGTTTGGGAGAAAAGCTGGCAAAGTTTCCTGGAAGCATTTTAGATTCAGAATTCATATGGTGCGTACCCTGGTGTTTAAGTGGAAGGAGTAGAGGGTGTCACTTGCAGTGGTTTACCAACAATCATAAATGGTGATTTCATTAAAAATACAAAATCCTTGATCATATACTGAAAATATTTATCTGTGGATAAACACACATATATATTATATATATAGTGCTATATTTTGTAGAACAAACGTGGCAACCAATTTGCACACACCAATGTCCCACAAACAACCATGGCCAATTTTATTTGGGGATTGTTGGCCAGGACACCGGGAGAAACTCATTTTTCTTTCCAAGTGCTGCCATGAGATCCTCAGCATCCACCTGATCAGTCAAACAAGGTGGTATTTAACGGATCACATGAAGGACAGCACCTCTAACAGTGCAGTGCACCAGCCCCCACCCCATGGCTGGATTGTGCTGTCATCCTGGACTATAGGCTCCTAACATGGGGCAACCTTGTGTGTCAGAGGGGAGAGTGCTACCAAGTAAACCAGACTGATGCTCTTTACTATGGAATATTCCAGCCTGACCTTTGAATGTTCAGTTCCATGTACTCTTGACACCTTTCAAGATGTGATGGGAAACATGGTTAGTATTGGATTGTGCAGTACTGGATGCTCATGAATTTCCACAACACTGTAATTGTGCATGAAAACCGTGGAAATCCATTCAAACAATCTGCTTCCAATACATCATGTTAATGATTCCCATCCATCATTTCCAAAGATATGTCTAATTCCAGTGCAGATTAAGTGCAAACATGTCCCGGCAGGAAGGAGATAAAACACAAGCTAATTTCGAAGTCAAATCGTGTCAGTAATAGAGAGATATTCAACAAGGCTTGAAGGGGCAGGGGATAGGGTGGGGCAGTGGGATTGAATGAACAAACAGCCCTCTTCTGTGCTGTAAATTTCTATGATTCTCAGTCACCACTACTTCACTCATTAAGGTTAATTTTTGCATCCTCAGTTTTACTTCACATCTTTGCAGAAACAACAGAGAACCCCCCCCCCCCCCCCCCCCGCACCCACCCCACCAAAAAAAAAACGACACAGTGTAATTTACCACAGCTGCCCTGCTTTCATGTGTTAGTTCTGCCTACAGAATGCCTTTCATTCTTGAACATCACAGCAATGCTGTGGTCTAAAGTTTTCGCTCATGATTTCAATGTAAAATCCTCAAAGCTGATCACAAGAGACATTCACCAGGATCCTCACTCAGCACCAGGAAATTCACAAAGTTCACGTTTCACTTATAAGAATCAGATGTTAGATCTCACTGGGGGTTGGATCAAGTTACAACCTTAAGATGATGGGTGACTGTTCTGTTCCCTGTTGCATCCTATGCAACCTGGCAAAAATGTTCGCTATTCGTGCCGGAGGGCGATACTGACACGGTGGTGTAGTTGGATGTGTAACCTAAAGCAAGATCCTGTTGCCATTTAAGACATACATGATATCTCCATCCTCAAGGCAGGTCAAGTGTATCTGTTTCCTGCTGTCACATGAAGCATTGGAATGGATAAGACTCCTGAGTCCACTTGTTGCTTGTGTACATTTCTTGTGAGTTCTAAGTAGAATAGCCATGGCATCAGACCAATTTCTTATTTGGGTAATTGCCACAAACTCGTATTTTCTGCAGTTAATTAGACATAATGCTAATGGCATTAGCTCGCAATGACTACAATACCAATTAAACCAATTAGTAAGGGGATGACCTGACTAAAAGTTAACCAACCTGCAACATTGCACAATTTATTTGTGCACAAAGCAGGGCCATATTAACGTAATCCTAAAGTGGCAGCCTGACACGATTGCCAGTGGTCTCTCCTTGTGACTTCAAGTCCAACATCATTTGCTGCATCATGTCTTCATGGCTGTTGATGGGACATTGAGTCCTGTTTTCTCCTCCCGAAATACACAATCACTCCCTTTGCTGATAAACGTTGTGAAGCACTTTGAGCTGTCCTCCTGACATGAAAGGCTATATTGATTGCAAGGATTATTTTTATGATTACAATTATTAGTCAGTGATGGGGTTTAAAATATGATACTCTGACAGTCGATCACTTGGTTGGGTATTTGTCATATGTATTCTGCCACAGATTAAACTGTTATGATTTACAAAATGCTCAGAATTCATGTCCTGTGGGGAGCTGGAATTTTGCCTAATTTCTTTCTTCCTTAACTCAAGTAGTTGAGGCCCATTGTAGACCCCATCACTATAGTTGTCTGGACTGAGATCACCTTAACTCAGCATAGACTGTGATTCAAACCTATGGCTATCTAGTCTGTAGCATGGACCTGCACTGGGCAATGCTTTCTCTCGTTAGGTCATTGTAATGGTTAAATTCCATTTTAATTTAGGTTTTAAATGATCAGTTTTCACCTAATCATTGCCTTATGTTTGCTTGACATCCTAGACTTGTCTTGTCAGCTTGAATAGAATCTACCCTCTTTATTCTAAATTACAGTGTTTATTCTCAGTTACTGAAGTAGGGCTACATTGCCCATCCCGTCAATTTTCTCATTCAATAAGGATAAACGTCTTTACCCGACTCGGACTGATTTGCTCACATGCAGCACTGAACCTAATCTGTTTATTCTGTTGTTTCTCCAGGACAGAAAGTGCTGCTAAAACCGAAGCCTCTTCACACTCTTGTAGTTCTGAATCTGTCGCCAATCAATCTTCAGGAGACAATTGCTTCCATTTCAAAAGGCGAGCATCTGAAGGGAGGATTAGCAACGAGATCGCATCCCCCCGACACCACCGATACAGCCTGGAACCGACGTCAAAGGAGGAATGGAAAGAAATTAGATTTAACAGGTGAAAGTCTCATTTTAAACGTAACAGTTGTAAGGCAACTTAGGAACATGAGGAGGCCATTCAGCCTGTTAAGACCTTCCCATCTATTTATTGGATCACAGCCAATGTTTTCACTTCATTTCCCCACTTTTTCTTTAACTCGCATTTCTCTACAAATATCTATCTGTCTCCCTTTTAAACATCTCAATCAGTGCTGCCTCTACACCTTTCTTGGAGGAGTGTATTTCTTGGTAAGTTTTTTGCATTGCATTTCTGTGCATTTTCCATTCAATTCAACAACTTGCTCAACTGCTTATTACAGAACGTCACCGACTCATTTGCCACAAAACTGTTTTGCAATACTATAAATTATCAAAAGACTTGCTGTAATACTGAGGTAATGTAACTTGAAGCAAACATCACATTCCAAAACAAAAAGGTCTGTAAATACAGTGGTTTATTGCCCGTGGCATCTTGTATGAATATATGGCAGCACTGCTTGACATTATTCTTGGCAGGTTCACAGGAGTTAGTTCACATGGTTGCCAGGTACAAAATGCTGCCTGAATGAATACCTGAAATTTGCTTAGAGTTGGAATTGATGCTTCAAAAACTTTGTATTTCGAAATCGTGCTCAATTCTCAGAGCCTTTTAACAGATATTCCGTCCGCTATAATCTACGTTGGCGAAGTCCGTCGTTGCACAAGTTAATAGATTGAGCTTTCACACCCCTGCCTTTGCCCTTTTCAAACTGCAGATCCAAAAGCCTGGCTCTACACTCTGTGTGCACAAGGTCAGAAAACTCAGAAAACGACGAAGGAGAAATTGGAGACATGACCGCGGCTATCTCACTTTCGGATGGAGCGCTCAGTCAACAGAATGTAAAACAACCTTTGGGTCAAGAGCTCAGTGATTGTAAACCTCAAGAGCATCCTGTTTCTGGTTCCCACGTTACGCCAAAGCAGATGCGAAGCTCCTGCGACATCAGCGGTGCTAACTGTGAGAAGAGCCGGGAGGAGAGAATGAAGTGTAACACAAAAGCACAAGATCAACTCCAACTACATTTGAAAGGAAGATTGAATGAAGTGAAGGCATTTTTTGTTGAACTGGTGAAAAGAATTCCGGTCCCTGACCAGTGTGTCATTGAAGGTAACTCGACTAAGACTAAAAGCTATTTGTTTTAATGTTTAGCATTCACCCACAATACACACGTCGTCAACAACAACAACAAATTGCATTTATACAGCGCCTTTCATGTCGGGAGGATTTCCCAGGCACTGTAGAGTCAAGGATCTGCACCTGAGATGGGGGGGTTGGAAGCAAGAGGGTTAGAGGGCAAGTGAGTGTGGGTGGATGACCAAAGCCACGGTCAAAGAGGAAGGTCTTGAGACAGGCCTTGAAGGCGGTGAGGGAGGAGGCAGGGTGGAAGGGCTTCTAGTGCTCAATGTACTTTCTGAATCAGTGACTGGGGTTTGGTGCCAGGTGTGGGGTTAGTTAAGAAGAGAAGAAAAGAACAACAACTTGCATTTATACACTGTCCTTCACCGGGGTAGTGTGTCGGAGTGCTTAGGGAATGAGGACTTAAGAACATAACTTTTAAAACCATTTCTTTTTTAGAGAAAGAAGCATTTGCCAACCTCCCCCCCCCCCCCCCCCCCAAATACTCACTCACTATAGTAAGTTATATCATGAGTTAAGGATTGTGCTCAATGGCTGGTCAAAGCAAATGTGGGATTGCAGCTCTCTGCACGTTGCTGTGAACAACAGTATGCCTGGATATAATCTACGTTTGATAAACTGTAAATGTCTAATAAGTTGGAAGACCCGCGCAAACCACTGACCGCATCAAAATGAGCACCATATGATATTTGGCATTCATTGTAATTGAGTTATTTGCTGTGGCACTGAATCTTGCCAGAAACATTTATTCTTCACCCCAGAGTGATGAGACTTGGGCTCTTTGTATAATTCCTGATCTCACCAAGAGCTCTCTGGGAGGCCGTGAGCAGAGGGGAAAGTGCTTTGCATAAGGAAAGGAAGGCAGGCAGGGGGAAACTGCATGGAAATTTGCTGATAAATATTTCCCGAGAAATCAGTTCCAGAGCCCGGCTGCGAATGAGCTGCTGCTCATACGTGCTGTGTTCACCAGAGAGAATGAACGTAAAACAAGCTTCAGCCCATTTTATTTCACACAATCTTCCGATGAAGGTGTCAAGCTCTTTCCTATTTAAGAAGTTTCCGTCACTCTTCAAGGTAACCCATTGCAGTCATATTTACCTCCGGGTAAAGAAATACTTCCTGGTGTCTGGCAGGAAATTGCCCCTTGCAATTATGAACACGTTGCCCTCTTGTTCTGCTGCCTTGACGTATCTAAAAGTATTGTCCTAGGTTTGTTTTCTCAATCCCATTTGAAATCCACATTATATATTCACAAGGTCCTCTCTGTCTCTTTTTCTGTGCTGTATTACAATCTATTGAGATTGAAGCATCTGTGGATGCCAACATAAAGTGAGATTTAATAGTATTACCGAGGAGCTGGTTACCCAATTTTCTTCATAACTGTCTTTTTTATCTGCTGATAGTTATAGATTCCATTGAAATTTCTTAGCCAACTGCATTCTCTCCCAAAAAACTATCAAGGGACCTTTTGCGGAAAGAAGCCAAGTCTGTGACGAGCATTTATTTCACAATCTCATCTTTTCCTTAGATTGTGCCCTTCTGTGTGTGTCCTGGTGGTACAAATGAGATCCAAACTGACCTGAGTTGAGTCATTTTGGGGTCAATTGCTTCAATTTTCTCCATTTTTAGTTTGTTCCATCGTTTTTCATTTGAGAAGCAGCCCAGGTGCATATGGTGGTGGGATGGTGGGATTGGGGGGGTGGCATCTCTGTCTGACACACAATACATCATTCTTCCTGTCCTACCAAGCTTGTCTGCTGTGTGTGCATATGATGTTCAGTGGGGTAGACTGAAATGCATAGTTGTTTTCCCCAACTATTTGAGGGGGTGAAGGAGAGAGGAAAGGATCTTGTGGCTTCCTGGTATGCTTAGGCCTCCTAAGAATGCTTGAATTTTTAACAGCCAGAGCAAATCTTTGGTTTCAGACAAATCTTAACATTTTGACCTCCAAACCACTTTCCGATCCCCAAACTGCTCTGTGATCTGACTCAGCCCTTCATTCATCCTAAACCCAAGTCGTACAGTGTTTCCTGCTACAAGAAGTCTTAGAGTGAGAAGGCGCCTTGTGAAGATCCCTCAACCACAAAAATTCACCTCTCGGTGAGTCAATGAAGGGGAACGAAGGAATCTTGTTTGCCCACGTATTGAGGTCAATTGTGGTGCCTCATATTGTCACCTCAGTGAGATCAGCTAAGTTTGTGCAGATTTGGAATTGAACCTTTTGGTTTATATAATAATAATAATAATAATAATCCTTGCATTTGATATAGCGCTTTCCACGTCTTCTCGACGTCTCAAAGCGCTTCACAGAATATGCTGTAAAGTGAATTGACTGTATATTTGTGGGCAAAACGCAGCAGCCAATGGCGCACAGCAGCGTCCCACAGACAGTCGGGGATTGAAAATGACCAATTTATTATTGTTTTGTTTTGGAGGGATTATTATTATATTATTATATGACTAAGTCTCACACATAAGGCCTTAGGGAAAGCTTTGTGGAAACAATTATAGGGAGCCTGTGATCAGCATGCAGATTACCCTTTATTTAAAATAGCAATGAATCAGCAACACGAATAGTAATGAATAACAAATTGATGCCAGTTAACCAGCCGGAAGTCCACTGGGGTAAAGAAGTTAAAGCAGATTGTTCCAGTTGAATCCATCTCAAGTTAATGACGAACATTAAATTAATAAGTGTAACATTTTGATGGGAGTGTTGTGACATCATTCATTTCATCTGCAAACTGAGCTAACCTTCTTTAACACATTTGGCATCTCGAAGCCGGTTAAGCTGGATCTATGTGGGCACAAAGGTTGCCTCGGGTTAGTTTAAAATAGTAAACATGAGCTGTTTCATAAATTGTAGTTGGAAAATAGGAACCCACTTTGAATTATAAGGGTATCGCTTTGTTCCACACGATCGAGAAAATGGGAACAATTTCCAATATTTGTTTTCTTTTGCGAAACAAAAGGTTTACGTTTAACACTTAAAAAGCTCAGAGTTGTTAAGTAAAACTTAACTGAAAAGATCCCGATCATTAAAGCTGGATTTGTTGTTGGTGGTGGTGAAAGTTAGTGAGAATTCCTCATTAGCTCCAGAGATAATAATAATAATAATAATCCTTGCATTTGATATAGCGCTTTTCACGTCGGGAGGACATCCCAAAGCGCTTCACAGAATAGACTGTAAAGTGAATTGACTGTATATTTGTGGGCAAACGCGGCAGCCAATTGCGCACAGCAATGTCCCACAAACAGTCGTAGATTGAAAATGACCAATTTATTATTGTTTTTTTTGTTTTGTTTTGGAGGGATTATTATTAGGCTCTGTGTGGAGTTAGGAAACTTGCCCGAGCTTTCGCCCTCTGCCTGGAATTGAACACAGGTCTCTCACTTGCAAAGCGAGTGCTCTAACCACTGAGCTACAGGACTCCACGGGATGGGCATTGTTACCATTTACGAGCGCTGTGAATGTAAAGATCATCATCGCACCGTCACATTTGAGTAGGTTTCCTTACTCCGCACGCCTCTGTTTACCCAGCAGGAAGTAGGAACCCGTTGTTAGTCAATTGGCAGATCACTTCTCTGGGGGTAATAATCCCTCCATAAAATAAATAATAATTTGGTCACTCAATCCACCATTGTTTGTGGGACACTGTTGTGAGTAAGTGGCTGTTGCATTTCACTCACAAAATATACGGTTAATTCACTTTACAGTATATTCTGTGAAGCGTTTTGAGACGCCTCGGAGACATGATAAGACGCTGTATCAAATGTAAGGATTATTATTATTGTCACTAACCCATGTATCTTGAGCTCGTATGAAAATATTTCCTTGTTTGGCTTCTTTCTGCTGTGACAGTTTGAAGAACATACAAATGATTAGCTGCGATGTGATCTGCTCCCTCCACTGATGCTGTATCTCTGTCAGCCAGGTGGTTCCTGATCATTTTAGACAGTGAGGCTCGTGGCAAGATTCCCCAAAGGGAAAATAACTCCCCATTAATAACAACAGAAAGTTGAGCTGAACGCTTCAGGACAGCTGCAAAACCACATCAAATATCACAAATGGGCAGCAATCGCTGTTCTCTCCGACACTGTCGAGGAAAACAGATGAGTTTCCAAAGCTTTTAAATTCAAATGTAGCTTTGTTCTCCTATCAGAGGAATTAGGCTTTATCAGTGACATTCATGATCAGAAGCAAAGCCTGGTGTTGGCTTGCAGCTATCATGATCTTAATGTATTCCAGGATTATAGTTTGCTTTATACTGAGTTCCTGGGCATTCTTCTGAAAATTTCTGTGTAATTCTTGATGCGACTTTGAATGGAGCTGCTCTATTTCCATCGTTCATTTTCAAAACTCCTGCACAGATAGATTTGCTAGTCATTTATTTGATTTTCTTTTCCTTGCATAGAGTTTTGTTCTCCGACCCACAATTACCACTTGCACCTTCCTTGGTTGAAAAGACTTGCTGCCAATGCAGCTCTAAAGCTTTTCCAGGGGTAATAATCCCTTTTTAAAAAGAAACTAACAATAATTTGGTCACTCAATCCAGAACTGTTTGTGTGCGCAATTGGCTGCCGCGTTTCGTCCAGAAAATATACAGTGAATTCACTTTACAGTATATTCTGTGAAGAGTTTTGAGACGTCTCAACGACGTGATAAGGCGCTATATCAAATGCAAGCATTACTATTATTATTATGATCGTGCATTTGCAGGCGAACGTACACAGCAATAACCGTGGAATTGGCAACCCTTGCTGAGCCAAACTGTGGTCACTCAGACCTGGGCTGAAACTGTTCCAAGGTTTATTTTACTTGGGTTTCTTTTCGGATGCCGAGAAAGAGAGACGTTCATTCCACTAGTCTGGGTAAGATTAGTGCAAGATCCAAAGGTGAAAGGGCAATGTCCTAACTTATTGCACCTCCCACTCCCCTAAAAATAATCAAACGAGAGAAACAACCTGGAACTCATCGTGAGGCAACGACAGCTCATTCCTAACAGATATACCTAGGTGGCCTTTGACCCGCAAATCTTACTCGACATGAAATCAGTGATGAATTTCCACTGATGAAACTTGTATTGCAAACACATGCCGATAATGGAGTTTCACATTACAGCTCTGTAAGTATTATGGAAAAGGGGGTCTTCTTTTGGATATTATTTCGAGGAAGGAGGTTGGGTGTGTATTGGCTTCTGCTGATTTAATAGGACAGGGGCCCTCAATTTTGTAGAGGGGAGACATTTTTATTAAAAAAAAATGAAACGTGTTTGTAACTTTGTCCCATCAAACATATACTTGCAATTATTTGCAATTTTGTTTTCGTGAAAAGTTCGAGACAGAGACAGAGCGCTTGGGAACACTGAGAAATTGGCTTGAGGATGGGTGTCAGGTGGTTTTAGTTAGCTACGCAGAGCCAGTTGTAGTGTTTCTATGGCATTGACAATACAGCAAGGTCCCAGGCCTGTCTGAGATGCAGGTTATTTAGTTTCACCTGGAACTCGCTGCCTCTGAGTGCCATACAGCTGTTTGTATGTTAAAACCGCTGGGAAATTATTCTGGTTGTTAACTCGCGTGTGTGGAATAAATGGCGCATCCCATGTATGCATTGTAATCACTGTACTTGGCGCCTGATGTTAATGTTCACATCAATTGCACAGGAATGTGCCATGTGCATTGGCAGACTTGCATTCTGCAGGTCCCTATTGGTGCCTTTTATTTCTTCTCTTACTGTAAAGTTTAAACGAGCAGGCAGCTCCAGAAAAAAGGAAACGTAGGAAAACAGGAGTGGGAGGAGGTCATTCAGCCCATCCATCCAGCCTGTTTCACCAGTTTATTTGACTTTTTAGCAATTTTTTCTAATCCAAATGCAGCGACCTTTCACCAAACTCCATTTGCTATAAGGTCAGTTACAGCTGTAGGGGACGAGAGGAAGTACAGAGCATTTAACCCCAGAGTTAAAAGCACATCATTGTAACACGAACGCCCATTCACCCCTTGTTTCTCAGGACATTTTCATTGCAGAATAATCGCACTTAGTGGTTGTTATCCTTTTGATCTGAATCATAAAGCAAATAAGCAAAATAATTTTTTGTTTTAGGAAAAAATAGGAAAACAATAAATTCTCTGTGTGGAGAAACATTTGGTTCTTGGAAGAAAACACTAGTAATTACGTGTTGATTAACACCACAGTATAATATCTTTTATGCATTACTGAAAGATTGTTTCACTGCATCACAAATTGGGTTTGATTCCCGAGCAGGGCGAAACATTGGGCAAGATTGCCAAATGCCTCTGTTCACCCAGTAATAAGTGGGAACCTGGTTGTTAGTTGATTGGTGGATCACTTTTCGGGGGTAATAATCCCTCCAAAAAGTTTTTTAAAAAAGTCAATCTATAATTGTTTGTGGAACACTGATGTGCGCATTTCACTGCCGCATTTCGCCCACAAAACACAGGCACTACACTACACAGTACATTCTGTGAAGCGCTTTGAGACGTCTCGAAGACATGATAAGGCGCTATATTAAATGCTATGATTATCATTATAATATAAGATTGTTTTATTAGATCACGAATTGCACGTGAATTTGTCCTGATCTGTTTCCATGTGATAATATTGATGCTGTTCAAATTACTGAAGTGACTTATAAATGCAGCGCATTCCATTTGCCCAATGCCTGTTTTAAAAGCTAATCGCGAAGCTTTCAGTTAACTGCCTCTAGTCCTGACGGGTAATTGCGACCATATGGCGGAATAATGTATTAAACGAACTCCAACAGAGATTGTTGGTCACCTCTTCACTTGAGTGACTTTCGCCATGTCAGTCTTGGGAGGGTTTGTTTATAACACGCACATCTGAAAACCATTCGGGAGTTCGGAATTTCACATTTTTTTTACAATTGTCATAAATGTCTGAGTGATGTCATGGTCCTGAACTCGAGATCTCTCTCTCCCCTCCCCTCCCTCTCCCAACCAACCCCTCCGACAGAAATACACTAGAATTGGGCCACAAAGTACAAACAAATTTATAAACCCGCCTGAACAACAAGTAAACAATTAGCTGACTTGGAAACGAACCTGGTCAAGAACCAAGTAACTTTTTTTTAAAAATTTCTTTATCAGTTACTGTTGCCCGCACTCTGTACACCTCCCTCCAAAAATCCTTCTCCATTGCACCCTCTCTTCCTGTTTTAAAAACCCTCGTAAAGCCTCTTCTACCAGGTTTTTCGTTGCTTTCCTTCTATTCTTCCCCACCACCCCCACCCTGCCTAAATCCAGTGTCCAATATGATATATGAATGCAAGTTGTTGTTGCCTCTTGATGATTCACGCCGTCCCTTTAAGACGTATTCCTCCCCAAAGGCTGCTAAGTCAGTGCAAGGTGCAGTAACATTTGCACAAATTGTTTTGTGGAAGACCCAGAAAAGAATTGGCTTCCAAATTGAGCCTAAATAATCTGAGTAGTCTTTCAGACCTTAAGGCAAAATGGCCTTCCAGCCGAAAACAAGGGAGATTTGATGACAAAGTGGAATTTCAGGTCTTGGAAATACTACAAAGGTGTTACCGTACATCAACCATTAAATAGCACAGATTGAAGATGTAGAGAAGGAAACTGTGGAACCAAACAGAAATGAATCTTGATATACAAACGAGGGAGAAAGGCTAGAGGGGTAGGGGAGAGGGAATTAGGAAAGAGGCTCTGTGTAAACACTTGCATGGACTAGTTGGGCCAAATGATCTGTTTCCTTGCTGTAATGTTTGTGTAATTCCAGTTCTATGTAAGAAACACTTATGTGATAAGCTGCTACGCCAATTGCAAATATTATTCTCACAGGTTTAAGTTATATCCTAGAATTCTGTAGTATTTTTATGACAATGCTGCTGTTCATGTCCAGATTCCATTAGTAGATGTGCTGCTACCTTGTTCTTCAGCTGCCCACAGAGAGGATACTATTGCCTGTACAGTAAATCAAGCTTCACCCTCAGCAGTCCACAGCCTCAACTCTGGATCCAGGTCATGTTCCTCTTTCAGCAGGTAAGAGTTCTATTATTATCACTACGTCATATTTTCTGCCCCCTGTCATTTCGGTCTAGGTTCTTGTCCAGCGCTACACTACACACAAACACGCAATTCCCCTAGTTGAAGAGTAAGAAAGAAGAGGTAGTAAATCCAACGTCACAGTTAAGTGATGCCCAAATCAGTTAAATCCAACGTCACAGTTAAGTGATACCCAAATCAGGTAAAGTTTAAGGGAGTCACCAAATTATCTGTGACGGCCTCTGAGGGAATCAACCTCACCTCCACGCCAGGCAAATGGAAATAAATAATCCTCTCAATTGATTTCACGTTGGGCAGACATCTCAAAGCACTTCACATCCATCTATCCATCTCTACCCTACAGTACTTTGTGGCAAATCTTTCCTTGTCTTTTTGCAGAGCCTTTCAACAGTTCCGCTCAGTAGCCAGGACACATCAGTGCAGGTCCTTAAAGCCCTGTGGGAGAGAGCACAGCTGAAGGGAGCTCACAGCTTCGAAGCGGCAATGATCCAGACAACAATCCCCTACAAGAAGGTGAATATGGATCTCTTGGAAAGAAAGATGAAAGCGTCGTGATGTAGTCATAATAATTCTTACATTGGGTAGAGCACCTTTCACGTTGGGAGAATGTGTCACAGCGTTTCAAAGGATGAACTGTAAAGTGCGGTGACTGTGTTTTTTGTGGGGGGTTTTTTTAACTAAATTTAAAACTTGATCATATTTCAAGGAAATGTTTCATTCAACATCTGATTCGAGACCTACCTCTTTGACCTAACTCTTTCAATCACCTTTCCCCGCCCCATCCCCCTCAGCTTCCCTCACCACCACCCCCAGCTCGGATGTCAAACCAGGCCTGTTAAGCGCACTGGGATCTTCTCCCGATGTGAAAAGCGCTAATATAAATGCAACCCCGGATTCTCAACCACAGCCACTCGAGTTTAAATCTCACCATCAACATTCAAACACGGCTCCCTTGCTTTGAATCAGTTTTTATCAGCGCAGTAAATCAATCGATACTCCTGTCATCTCCAGAAGCCAGGCTGGAATCCAACTTCAAAGTAATCGGGTGAAATCATCCTCTCCGGTCCATGTTAAGAGCAGAATCAAAAGGATTAACAGCCACTAAACAAGAACTCACCGAGTTAACCATTACCCCACTAGTTTTCATTCAACTTCAGATTTTAAGCAATTTATTTTGTCCCATTTTTGACCGTTTTTTTCTCATTCCCCAAAACTGTTTTCACTTCCTTTAGTGAAGCCAACAGGCACCAAAATTATTATTCTTTTGGGAAATTTTTTTTATATAATTGCACCGTCCAATTAACATGCATTTATTTTAATTTACTCGGGGAGCACAATCCTGGGAAATTATATCGAAAAACAAATGTCAGGAAGTAACTGCAATTGATGCCATGTGAATTCTGACAGCTTTTATTTCTCCTCTTGTTTTCACA
The DNA here is from genome assembly GCF_018977255.1 of Callorhinchus milii. Classification (NCBI taxonomy): domain Eukaryota; kingdom Metazoa; phylum Chordata; class Chondrichthyes; order Chimaeriformes; family Callorhinchidae; genus Callorhinchus; species Callorhinchus milii. Next base: position 18,531,359 of record NW_024704752.1, read on the forward strand.
AATTCTTTATTCCCCGAAGTTATTAAAGAAAAATAATAGTTAAATTAAAAAAAACTTGCGTTTGATGTAGCGGCTTTCACGTCTGGAGGATGTCCCAAAGAACTCCATAGGATTTTACGGTCGTGCAGTGACTGTATTTTGTAGAACCCAACAGCCAATTTGTGCACAACAATGCCCCATAAAACAGCTGTAAAGGGTGTGACTGATTTTATCTGGGGGATTAATGGCCAGGTTACCGGGAGAAACTTTCTCCTCTTTTTGAGTATTGCAGTGGGTTCTTTAACATCCACCTGAACAGAAGGGTAGGGCATTGGTTTAACGTCTCATCCAAAGACAGAAACCCCAACACTTACACCCAGCACTGTGTTGGAGTGACAGCTTGGACTATCGGTATTAAAATTCCCAAAGTAGTGTTTCGGCTTGCAACTTTCAGCCTGCTTGGCAAGACTGTAAGACTGTGGAGACTGCAGAATTATAAATTACAGAATGACTTTTTATATTTTTAAAAATTTAGCAACTTATCGCACCAAATAAAGCATGTTTTTTTAAAAAAAACCTATTCAGTTTTAAGCAGATGTAATGTTTCGCTGCGTACTGTGTCTCAAAGGATTCCTATGAGTACATCAGCTATAGAGGACAAGCACGGACAAAGATTAGTGGGAGTTGGGCAATGCTATATATACATATACATATATATATATTTAATTCTCGTTTGCTTCTAACTTGTTCCCAAACACAGATTATTACGGAGTGAAAATAAATTGTATTTTAACGCTTCAAGGCATTTTTGTGTATTGATTAATATTGATTGTGAAACATGCCTTTTGAGAGTCTGAATGTAAGCCTGGATATAGAATATTTCCAGATGGTTCCAGATAATCAGGGCACACTTACAGTGCATTACTTCAGCTGTATCTCCTGGGATGTCTTAGCAGCCAATTCTTTATTTCTCATAAAGTCAAATGCCAACAGGTTTCTCAATGCAGGAAACTAGAACTGGTAGCTCATGAACAAGAGAACAATAGAAACATTGAAGACATTTTACAGTTATTGCACATAAAAAGGTTTTGTGGGGGGAAAATACTGCACTTAAGAATGTAATCATTCGGAATCTACCCCCCATCTGTGTTTTATTTTTCTTTTAAATAGTTTAGTTTAGAGAGGCATTGCCAGAACACTCTCAAGACAATAAGAATCTATAATACTCTCCAAACCATTTAAGTATTTTTCGCGGTGCGAAAGTTCACAGATCCACTGTTGGGAACAAGTGATTCAGAGTGATTGCACCAAAGGCAAAACTGACGTACAAACAATCAACGTAAGGAAGATTTTCGTAACAAATAAGGGATTAAATATTGAGAAAGTTGGAAGGATGCTACAAAGTATTCCACCGGGTTTAACAGTCAAAAGAACTCCAATCCAAAGACAAAATTGTGTTCTGCTGACCGAGTTAAATTTAATCATTCCAATTTCTCCAGTTTTAAAGCTGGTTTTCTGCTGTTATTGCTACATGGATGTCATTGATTGCAAATTTTGAAGCTATTGATTTATTGCTTGTAGAGAGATACACGGTTTGGTTAGAGCAGACTGCCTCTCCTGGGGGAGGAAAAGAAACATCAGTGGGTAAATCAGCTCTCGTCACCTTTGCAGTACATTATACAGCCTCTTCATTCAGTCTGTTCCGTTGTTTTTTTTTTGCATTTCTAAAACGGCAATTGTCCTGAGCAGCGCTATCTTCAATATATTCAATGTTTTTTCTTATTAAGAAATACCTCATATTAGACCCCCCACCTCCCACCCCATTCCTGTGACCTCAACTGTGACGTTGGTATTGATTTTTACTGTGGGAAACATGGGTGGCGTAGATGAACTGATAGTTTGCGTGGAACATGTAAGCTACACGTGTAAGATGTTTTAGTGTATACCAGAATGATAAAAAGAACACTTATCCCAGAGAAACTGCAGTAGGACAGTGTTTTGGAGAAGCAATGTGTGTAGCATTAGATAGCAGAGTGCAGGCTTAAGAATATACAAACATAAGAACTTGTTAGACGAAAGAAGACCAAGGTCTATCCCGTTTGGCAGTGGCTTGACATGTTGTGTCCCAAACTGTTTCCCGAGATATTATTTTCTAGCAGAAATTGATCTAATTTGAAACAAACAAGATTTTCTGCTTTCACTGTCTGTCTCCCTAGGGAGCCTGTTCCATACGTTTACTACTCGCTCACTGAAATAGTATTTCCACATGGTTTGGTTACCTCCAATCTTTTCATCGCTCCTTGTGTTGAAAAAGAGCTATTTCTTGTGTCATTCTCACCCAACTCTGAGCAGCTTTTATTTTTACTCCAGCTTGATTGAGAAAAAAAATTGGGGCTTTGCCTTCAAAAAAGAGAAAAGTGAAATTATGGTCAAAACTCTTTCAGTAGTTACCGTTTTTTTTTGAACCTTTAAAAGTCTCTTCTCTGTTCTGGTATTGGAACAGGATCTGGACAGTCTACGCATACACCTTGAGGAAGTTCGGTTCTTTGACCTGTTTGGCTACAGCGAGGAAACGGGAGTCTGGCAGTGTTTCATGTGCAACAATCCGGAAAAGGCAACGGGTAAGAAAATCTGTAATAATAATAATAATCCTTGCATTTGATATAGCGTCTTTTCACGTCTTCTAGACATCTCAAAGCGCTTCACAGAATCTGCTGTAAAGTGAATTGACTGTAGTTTGTAGGTTAAGGTACTCCAAACAGAATCTAAAACTTCTTGCATCTGTAGCCAATAAAAAGTTAAAGTTGAATAATGGTGTGCGTTAATCCCACTTTGGATCCCAAACTAGGAGCATATAAATTTATTTACAACTGAGATTGTTGACGTAAAGGAGAAAGTGAGAATTTTAGCCCATGGATAAGCATTACTCCGGTTACAAAATGTAAAATAGCTGTTTAAAAAGATTTCCCCGCAAGCTAATTAAATATACGGCTGAGTTCCTTGTCCAAGAGTTCAAGAGTAAGATGAGATGTTTGAGAAGGGCTATCTTTAAACTTGGCCGTCATGACTATTATGCATTGGAAACACTTATGTTTAAATGTGGTATTGCTCAGGACTATTTTTCCATCCTCCGTTTATGAGCAATATTTTTTTCATGGATTTTATCTAAGAATTGATTGCCATCCAGTAGTTCTTGGAATTGGTCACTTTATGATTCCATAATTCCCAGTAAACGCAGCTCAGATCATTTGATGGTTTGACTATTTATGTTGCATTTGATGTTTAGTTTTTCAGTTGGTTGCACTGTGAAGCGCTCTGAGACATTACCTTACATGCCATATACATGCACGTTGTTGTTGCATTAGTTTTTGATATCAGCCTATCTTCCAGGGCTTTTGCCTCTCAGCTTCTCATTGATAGTGATGCTCTTGCCTCATGGTTCCTCTGTTGAGGTTGATTTGCCAGTTAGCCTGATTTTGAATTTCTCCTATAAGAATGTAAGCCCTGGTGTTTATTATAATAATATTCCTTTGCTTGTTTCTTGCCAACACCAACTTGTTGATTACCTTCATTATGCAGTTTGATAATTGGTTGGAAGCAACCACCGAGTGAGAGCAAACATCAATTACCATGTATGAGGACTGCAAGGTTGACTGGTTAATATAGACCGCCAGAAACCATGGGAGGACAGTGATGGCAATGAGACGGGTAGTTAGGAAACTCTGCTCCTATGAAACTCCAGGCAGCCATGAGAAATTACGTAACAAATGACTTGAAAAAGAATCAGAATCATCTGGATTTCATGTCCTGTACTGGATGAAATATCCTCAAAACAACCACTGCTGATACTCTTTTTCATCCATGAGTATATTTGTATCCCTGAAATCCAGATGATTCTGATTTCCTCTCCCCTGGTTGAAGGGTCTTTAATGTGACGAAGATGCATATTGTTAACACCCTTTGTCAAAGAGGATAGGATTATGCCCATTTGTTTAATTACTTGACTGAAACCAGTTTCAACCAGCGCCTTTATTCCCTCCAACATCGATAAAAAGACCTTGCTACATAAATGTTCTGATGTTTTCACTTAAGCGATAGCGAAAAAGCAACTTTTGTGAGCCTTGCCGGTGCCATCTTTCAGAAGAGACACTAAACTAACTGTTCAGGCGGACATTAAAGATCCCGTGCACTATTCGAAAAAGAAGAGAGTCTGTTTGCTTTACAGTAAATCCTGTGATGCTCTTTGAGATGTCCTACCAATGTGAATGGTGCTGTATCAAAATGCACTGATTAGTATTTCATAACAGTCTCACTGGAGCTCTGCTCACTCACCTCCTGCTAAACTCACAGGTAAAATGTTCTGGCTGGACAAGCAGCAGGAAGTTTGCCACAAGCTCTGCAGTTTCAACTCCAACAGTATCCCAACCCAAACTCCGGGATTCCCAAGCCTTGTCTCTTACCAACATAATACTCTCCAGAATTAGATAAACCGGGAGCAAGTTCCACATTTCATTCCAGAAACAAGGAAATTTCCACGTGTACAAGGCACACATCAGTGGGACTCAGCCTGGTTTAAGTTTTGTGATGTGTTTCCGAATGAACACCATCTGACTTAAAAACAAATTAAATATCCGTGTAGTGTTCGTACCGTCAATAATTCTCTCATTTTATTTAATCCCCTGAGAGGTATTTTTAATCATTTTTAATCACACTCCTATACCTCTCTCCCTTCTACACCCCCAGCTCGGGTCCGAAACACTGACTGTCCAACGCCTTGGGACGTCCTCCCAACGTGAAAGGCGCTGTGTAAATGTCATTTGTTGTTGTTGATAAGCACAGGTAAATGCTTGAGGAAAATTAAGCTGAAATTTCTCTGCCCTGTTTGCCTACAAATACAATTGCTACACTTGAAATTCCTTAAAAAAGAATTTGGTCACTTCAATCCACAACTGTTTGTGGGGACGCTGCTGTGTGCAATTGGCTGCCATGTTTCTCCCACAAAATATACAGTCAATTCACTTTACAGTATATTCTGTGAAGCGCTTTGAGACGTCTCGAAAACGTGATAAGGCGCAATATCAAATGCAAGGATTATTATTGTTATATTGTTATAATTACCTGTAGAATGCTTTGAGGCATTCAATGTGATAGTCGCTATGTGAAATGCAAGGATTATTATTTATTAATGTCTGTCTAGCATTATAGTCTTGTAGGAATAACCAAAATGGGCATTTACAAGAGCACACGAGTGGTTCAGATGAACAAGCCTCTGCAGTTCATTACATCTCCTCTTTATACAGGACCGACCCCAACCAATCCTCCGATTCCAACTCTCAGCCTCATTTTTAAGAGTCCACTGTCTGGGTCTCGACCACTTTTATTGGTAACCTGTTCCAGCTGTGGATAATCCTCTGGGTAACACAATACTTCCTGTAGCCTGTCCTCAACTTTGATTTCACAACCTTGAAACCTTTGTCCTCATGTCTTCTTGCGGTGGTTATTCTGGGGGAAAAACTGTGAAAATAACATCCAATTATATACAGCAGTAGGCGTTCGCCCTCTGAAATAAATTACGATCGCTCCTAATTTGATGATCCTTACTTCTAGATGTGTTTAACTGACTTGCCTCCCGGAGGTGAAGAGAATGGGGGTTTCCTCGCTTAGCATTGATTCGTGGCCCCATTTCTAAGTCACAAAGAAGGGTAGCTTTCCATGGCCCATCACCTGAGCTACAACACCACTTCGAGTGCTGCCAGGTCAACGTGTGATTTAGATATTCTGATGTTCACTCATGCCATTGTCACCTTTCCACTCTTTCAAAAAAAGTCTTCTTTGTAATAATAATCCTTTCAATTGCTGTAATAATAATCCCCACATCAGGGAGACAAGCGTGAAGCACCTTGGAACATTCTCCCGACATGAAAGGCACTGTACAAATGTAATTTTGTTGTTGTTGTTGTAAAGCGTAGCGACTGTGTGTTTTGTAAGCAAACGCTCCCTCATGAGAGGAGGAAAAGAGCAGACAGCGGTCATACAATGTGCTAGTAATTCAAAGAGAGCTCCTCTACTCTCCTCGTCAGCCCCCCAGTGAGAACATGGAATAATACTTTAAAACATGGTTGCAGAACTCAGACAACAGTTTGTGATCTCTTCCACAGTAGAGAAGTAATGCTTTCTCTGGCTGATGGCAAAGGAAAAAGCGGATTAGTTCCACTGCTGGAGTCTCTCTTACATGTTTGTCAGATGTTTGGTGGGGGGCTGTTGCCTCACTGGAGGGCCAGGCATTTTGATACAGGATCTGCTGATTACAAGGATCTTAACTTGTCTCGTGGCTCACCTCTCCCTGTATCATGAGCCACTTTTCAAGACTTGACAGCAAAACGGAGACATGCACCGTAAATACACATTCCCCATTCTGTCTTGCTCGCTGGTTTTAAAAAAAATTGTACGATTAAAAAGGAAGGAAATAGTAGGTAGTACAATCTACTGAACCAATATGTCTGATTCAACATGGTGCCACGTTTAAAACACTTGAAGTTAACTCGAAGATTGTACTTGATCTTGAGCTGTCAAGAACCTCCAATCATATTCTGTGCAACCTTCAACCTATTCAACCATTAATCCTTCACCATTCATTGTGGCCCAGTTGTAAACATTTGGTCGCATGTTAAGACTCAGTTTGTACTTTAGTGATGCGGAAGAGAAATGCAACTTCATAGCTTTAGATTTCTGCAGTTCCTTGCTTGTCTTACAAAAGGCTATGTCTTACATAAATTGGAAGTAAATAAGTTGTTTCTTTTGCATCTCATTCATTTCACCTTCTGCCAAAAATCAGCATCGGAGACACTAAGTGAAAACAGACTCGCAACATTTTTTTGTTTATGTTTAAGAAAAAAAGCCTCCCAGTCAAATCTAGAAGATAAAGTATAAAGGTTGCGCAGGGGATTCTTGGAAATTCGCAGAACAAATCTCATGTTGTTGCAAACAAGAGCATTGGAGCCCTGCAGTTTATCAGCCAAGAAAACACAGATATTTTCAAGATGATGGGGGGCTATTGTTTTTGTGTGTGGTTCTGTGCCTTCAACAGTAGAACTGTCATACAAGGTGACCTTCATTTGCCTTGGGTCTTATCGTATGTGCCCCCAAAAAACTATGTGGCTCACAGAAAGTGATGGCAGTGGCGACCCGTTGACCCGGAAGCCAGCGGTCAACTTTCTGCGCACACGTGCAGTGACGTCCCTGTTTGATTGGGATTGTACGGAGCCCAACTGCAGCGTCATAACAGGGTTCTGCTGTGTGCACCTTCCTGTACAGATTAATAATAATAATCCTTGCATTTGATATAGCGCCTTATCGCAGATAAACACGCAACAGGAAGACATTTAAACTTCTAAAAATAGATGCTCCAGACTGTCCCTCTGCAGCTCTGATTCAAAATGTATCCAATTCAAATCCCACTAATTCCCAGAAATGTGAAGACATTTCCTGGCATAGACATTCCTGTTCCAAGCATAACATTTGATCCATTGCTCAACAAATCCATAATGCGTCAATCAGCATTCAACTGATTGCACGGTAGCCGTGACAATTTATTTTCCGAAATGCTTGATAGATTATTCTGCTCAAATATCGAGTGGCATTAGGCTGGATAATTAGAAATTTGGAAGAGGGTCTTTTATTCTGTATAGTGTTTGCAATTTGCTTTCTGAAGGGTTTGGAAGTAGGTTGCAGTGAGATTAGTAATGCGCCTTGTTTTGTAGTCAAGTCGTGCAATATAATGCTTTGACGTTGAAAATATCCTGATACTAGCTGCAGGACGTCTATAGCTGAAGCCCAGATATTTGGTTGGAGAAAAAAAAAACACAACAAAGAAACTTTAGTCTTTTAGATTGGCCCTATGTTGAAGATTACCCATGTGACTAATACATTACTTTGAAGCAATGACTATTTATGATCAAATGTCTTGTTTTTTTGGGTTCCTATTACTTATTTGGTTTCAAAAGTAAGTTCCAGCTCTGTTTCGACGCCTGCCCTTATTTTGCTCACTGTGTATTCCTGATTAGTTTGGCGCGTTTCGGGAACAGGATCTCTCTGTTGTACTGTCGGACAGTGGAAACTGTGCCCAATTGATATTCATTTCTTTTATGGATTCCTGCAGAATGTTTCAATCTCAAAAAATTATTGACCAAAATTTCCTTTGGGACTCAAGTTGTTTAAAAGTTGCAACATCTGTAGAGAAGTAGTTTAGGTTTGGCACATTCTGCATGTTTGGGATGTATAATAATCCTTGCATTTGATATAGCACCTTATCACGTCTTTGAGAAGTCTCAAAGCACTTCACAGAATATCCTGTAAAGTGGAGTGACTGTGTTTTGTGGACGAAACATGGAAGCCTGTTGGCCACAGCAGTGTCCCACAGTCATGGATTGAGCGACCAAATTATTATTATTATTAATATATTATTAAGATACGTTTTGAGTATTAGAGAACAATGAATGTGCTTCACCCCATCAGTGAGTAATATACACCAAGAGATCAAATTGAAACAACAACAATTAACATTAATAAAGTGCCTTTCGCATCGAGAGGACAATTGTCTCCCAGAGTGTGAAATACTTTATTAATGTTTAGTTATGGAACTGGTGTTCAAGATCAGCTTTTTTTTAATAAAATCTAACCAAAATATTATTCAAAAATAAATAATAATAGACAAATTGAATACCAGTTTTATCATTTGACTGTGAATTGCTTTGAGATATCCTCCCAATGAGAAAGACTCATTCCCTCTTTCTATTGTCTATTATCACTCTTTCTGTTTTCTTTAACAGTTGTGAATCAGGATGGTCAGCCGCTCATTGAAGGCAAGCTCAAAGAAAAGCAGGTCAAATGGAAGTTTATAAAACTATGGAGGACCCGTTATTTCACTCTGGCTGGAAATCAACTTTTCTTTCGGAAAGGGAAATCAGTAGGTAGATGTTTAACATTCATAAGATTTTTAAAAAAACATTAATGATACTGTACCACAATAGGCAGGAGATACAAACCAAGGCAGTGAAACAACTGCAGGAACTACCAAAATACTAATTGCACATTGAACATTTGCAGAGAGAGAGGGGGATAGAGAGACGGGAAGGGTGTGGGGGAAGGGGGCTGTTTTTGTACAGTTACACAGCTCTGCCTTTGTCCTTCAGAAAGATGATCCAGATGACTGTCCAATTGAGCTGAGCAAGGTACAGAGTGTGAAAGTCATTGCGAAAAAACGGAGAGACCGTAGTCTGCCTCGAGCCTTCGAAATCTTCACGGACAACAAGACCTATGTCTTCAAGGCGAAGGATGAGAAGAATGCCGAGGAGTGGTTGCAGTGCATTAATGTCGCTGTGGCCCAAGCAAAGGAGAGGGAGAGCAGAGAGGCAACTACATACCTCTGAAGAAACTACTCCACTAACATTCAGGCACTCTAGCTGCCAATAATGCGATCAGAACATTCCTCTCTCTGAAGCTTTTGCTGCTTTATCTCACCGCAGGTCACTATGGTGTCTGAGGAGCAAAGCTGATTCGAGACGGTGGGTCTGTGTGAGGCTGGAATATTAATATTGCTCTTCAGGTAATGAGTGTATTTATAACTTTAACATTTTCATTAAAATAAAATCAGATGGGATAATGCATTGAATAGAAAGCGTTGGCTTCCCACTTCCCTTCCCTAGTTTATTTACCAAAGAAAACAAATTTTTCCAGGGTCAAGTATTTACCCAGTGTCAGGTTACAATGATCTTTGTTCTGATTCTGCTCCCCACTGATATTAATTATCATAGGTTCATGAAGTCTTTTTTTGTTCTCACACATAGCGTTCCTCTTGCAGTGGTTGTTTAATGCATGCAGTGACTGGCAGGGATTGAAGCACAGATGTGGATGTGGTTGTGAAATGGTATTGGCTCCTGTGAGAGATTGTAAACCCACAGGGGATTCCACACACATCTGTAATCCATCCTCTAATAATCAGGTATTTGGGATAATGGGTCCTGTAAAGTTTCCCTTGCATTTATTAACCTTGATTTAGCTTCCCTTTATAATGAGTTCTCTGGACAGCAAAGACACCTTCGGTCATGAAACTGCAGTTGGGTCACGACAAGATTAGGTACAATAGCAGTGGGTGGCTGGTGTTACAGGTGAAAGAAAAATAACCCAATTATCCAAACGCATCCACGGACAGACAACTGGGATAACATTGAGAGATATGTTCCTACATGATGCACGTTTTCACATGTTTCCTATTCTGAGATACCGTCATTTTGAATTCCACTGTAGAAACGTCTGCTTAGTGTGAGGTCTTTTGCAACTTGCCAATCCTGTGTTCGTACCAAATACTGTATGAATCTTACAAATTAACATGTATATACTTGTAAATATGCAGAATTTAAAATTAATGAGTCAAATAATTAAACACAATAGGAAAAACAATGGAAGGCTTTACCTGTGATCTGTTTTGCTTAGCAAAACGGTACTTTTTTTTCTTCGGACACAGGAACAAAACAAATCCATCTGACAATTTTCCCTTTCTCTCTCCATGCTAGGCCTGAGATTAAGCTGTCCTACGAGGCTGAAATATCAACAATTTTTAATAATAATAGTAATAATAAGCCTTTCATTTGATATAGCACCTTATCACGTCTTCGAGACGTCTCAAAGCGCTTCATAGAATATACTGTAAAGTGAATTGACCGTATATTTTGTGGGCGAAACCCGGCAGCCAATTGCACACAGCAGCGTCCCACAAACAGCCGGGGATTGAAGTGACCAATTTATTATTTCTTTTTAAAGGAATTAATCCCCCCCCGGAAAACGATCCGACAATCGCCGAACAACAGGGTTCCTACTTACTGCTAGGTAAACAGAGACGTGTGGAGTAAGGAAACTTGTCCAACATTTCACCCCGCCAGAATCAAGCCCAGGTCTCTCGCTAGCGAGGCGATTGTAGCAATAATGGTACTTATTATTTTATTACTGAAATGAGCGCAATAGTTTTATGAAAGTTGTAATAATAAAACACATGTCTAAATTATGAACTATTTTTAGAAATTCCTCTACCGCTCTCTCCCTAATATTTGTTTCATTTCTTTGGGGTGGGGGGGGGGTTTTACATGAAAAGGCAAGTTCTTCTAAGCACTAAAGTTGCCTTGGCTCATGGTTTAATGTAGAGGAGATGTTTCCTTACTCCACACTGCTAATAATAATCGCTCAAGAAAAAAAAACAATACTAAATTGGTCACTTTCAATCCACGACTGTTTGTGGGGACGCTGCTGTGCGCAATTGGCTGCCGCGTTTCGCCCACAAATATACAATCAATTCCCTTTACAGCATATTCTGTAAGGCGCTTTGAGACATTGAGAAGACGTGAAAAGCGCCATATCAAATGCAAGCATTATTATTGTTATTATACAAAGAACTGTGTTAAAACACAATGGGATGTAAACGGCGGTGATTCATAATGGAGGCTGTTCGTATAACAATCCTTCGCAATTCCTCGCACTCTTAAACGTTTAAGACAAAAACAGTCTGAACAGGTTGAGCCTGAGTGGAATGTCGGGCCAAAAGAGGGGAGTGAGCGAGGCCCATGAGTGAGGTAGCTCTCTAGTGTAACCTGACTCCCTTTGATGAAGTTCCTGACCTCTATGCACTGCTTACCCCTGATGGAGTAGGCTGAGATTGCTGGAAAATTATGAGCACAACCAGGTTTATTGCTGCTTCGCGGGCCTTCAGATTGTAGCCGCGATGCCCTGTTCTACCCAATGAATGATATTTCCAATTGGGAATAATAAGTTCAACCCTTAAACTGAAACATAGGTTTCGAGGTAATTCAAACCATTTGGAACATTTATTTGGGACGGGGAAAAAACTGTTCTTGAAGGTCAAAAATTAACATTCCTTGAAAATAAATCGCAAATATGATAATTGTATATCTGCGGTTTATAGAACACATTCCCAGTTTGACCATAACATTTCTTGGCAATCGGGTTGTTCATTTCTCAAGCTGATACTATATAATGTAAAATGCTGTAACGATACATCAAGGCATTATTCCTTTACATTTCACATTTTATTGATCGACAGCATTTAGGATGTCACACAGCTGTGCAATAATTCAGTATATTGCTTTTTCTTTTATGGGTGCTCATAATACACAAGCGAATGACTTTCGGGATCTTTCTATGAACAAGATAAACACCCAATAGTCCATTTGTAGTGTGATTATTATTTATTTGCATAAAAAGGGAAAATAAAGATTTCTTTCCGATGTTATACTTTGCTGGGCTTTTCTATGTAGAAAGGAATCAGTTTCTTAACTCATAGATGATATGATCTCTATCAATTGCCGATGTGGTGTCATTGAGTCTTACACATGCAGAGAAATGTTTTTATGATGTTTAGTTATAGATTGGACATATATTTATAAAATGTACAGCATAATCTGTGCTTGAGAGCAACATATCATTAATGCACAATTTGTAGAATGATAATAATCCTTCTATTTGATCCTCAGCCTTATCATGTCAATGTTGAAAGCCCTTCACAGAGATTTTCAACAAAGTGTGGTGACTGTGTATTTGTCGATGAACATGGCAATCAATCTGCACACAGCAATGTCCCACAATCAGCCAGGAATTCAATGATTATATAAATGCAAGTTCTTGGTGTTGCTGTTGTTTTTAGGTTTTTACAATGTGTTTCCTTTGTGTAATTTTAAAATCATTTGCTGAATCAACGAGAGGATCTATCGTACTATGGTCAACGACTTCTCCGGGTTTAGCAAACTTGGCAGTGAGTAGCCTTTGTCAGAGGAATAATCACAATTGTAAGGAGGGAATAACAAAAAGAAGCAGATTCTGTCCCTGCCAACAAACACGTCCAACTCAGAGAAATGCCATTCCAGCAATAGCTTGGGAACACAAAGGAAAAGTTGTTAGACCACTCGGGACTAAATTGATTCCTGCCCCCAGCATTGGTCTTGGCAGCAAATTAACTTTGAAATCAGCATTCACGTCCAAATTCAGGCAGCCTTCATGTCCGAAGCTGTGTGAAGGAAAGAGGAAGGAATATGCCCATGTTTGTTTTATTGCAACTTTTTTTTTCCCCTTTTGCAAAAGTTTTGAATTACATCAATATGGCATTGGCATCCAATAGTTTTGCAGAGGCATTCAGTGATTATGCACAGTTTAAGAAGTTGCATTGGATTAATCACCATCTTGTACCCCACAGTATTTTTTTTCGGATTTCTAGGAATCGTCAAACGAAAAAAAAAACTGCTGTCATCTTTCCAAAGAGCCACATTGGGGTGTTCGTGTTTTGTTTTGATCGCTAAACACTATACACACACTTTTTTGACACTAACTTCAAATAAACTAACTCCCCTGCTGCGATGGGGGTTAGTTTTTATCACTATAGATTATTTGGAATGGCACTGCAAAAAACATGAGGACTTGTCCCACAATTGGTGGTCATTCAGCAATATATCAACAGTTTTGAGCATTCCAGTTTATGTGTTAGAAATGTTACTCTAGACCCCTGTGGAGTTTTCTCCACCCAGTGAGGCGCCTGTCTCTGGTATGCAAGTGTCAATTATCATGCTCCATTATATGTAGGTCTGTTAAATCTGTATTCAAAGTGCTACCACCATTTTCGCTGTGCCTATGTTTCAAGGGCAAAAAAAACCTTTTTACTGCATTGGTTGCATGCGGTAAGCAGTAAGATAGATGTAAACGTTTAACGCGGTGATTTATGTTTTTTTTTGTAGTCCAATCTTTCCATGATTGCAAAAAAAATGCGTGAGATGTTTGGGAATCAAAACCTCCTTTATCCAATTGGAGTAAAAAAAAGTTTGGAGTCACAGGGCAGGTTTCGTGCTGACCTACTTAAAAGATGAACACAATCCTCTCTTTGTCAAAACAAGGTTTTTTGGCTAGTTCTTCCTCCCCGCTATCCTCGCTCAGTGTTGGCAGCTTTCTTCTTGTCCACATTTTTTTTTAGAAGAAACAGCTTTATTAAAATGTTCCGGATTTGTTTCTTCGCTCAAATATAATTTGGGAAGGCAATAAGTTGACTTTCAATGTGATCTTTTTGTTAAAAAAGCGTAAGATGTTTTTTTTTCTGTCTTGTATTATTTTTCTCCCCTTCCAGTCTTCTAGGTCTTGAGCCATTGTTACTTGAGAAATTAGGATCCCTATTACCTAATGCGATTCTTGAAGTAGCCACTGGGAGATTCTTGGGAGCAAATTAGATGACTGGAATACATTGACTTGGCTTTCCTTTCCTCTATCTTGAGCGTAGAGCATTTTTCCTAATAGTGAGGCTAAAATGGGGAATTCAGAGAGAAGGGGAGTTAGAGGCACCAATTCTTGTCCCACTATTTTGTACTGAGAGCTCAAAGGAGCTTTGAGATACCCTCCCCGACGTGAAAGGCTTCAAGACATCCTCTCTACGTGATGAGTTGAGGACTTCCTACATAAAGGCACCGAGACTTCTCCAATGCAGTTGCAGGATATATTCCTGAAATCAAGTCGGATTATCCATATTCTGGTGTGCCTTCTGTCCAACCCTTACAAGGGATAAATACATTGAGATGGGATTTAGATAAATAATCTGATTGTAAGAGATGATGGTTCATAATCAAAGGGTGAGCAATTACGCTCACAAAATTTACAGTATATCCTGTGAAGTGCTTTGAGACGTCTTGAAGACGTGATAAGGCGCCATATCAAATGCGAGGATTATTGTTATCATTATTACGTTTCACTTCCAACGGCCACTTTACCGTGAGAAATTCAGCTTATGTCTGCTTATGAAGAATGTTCCTCAACTTTCACTCAAAACAATGTCAGGAAAGGAGCAACCGTGTGTTAGGAAAGCTTGGACGACCCGAAGCTAGTCTTTGGCAGATTTCTCTTCTTAACTGCATTGATGTCAAAGTGTCTGGCTTTACAGAAGAGAATAGATCAGCATTGTTCTGTGGCACTGTGTTCTTGCCCAGTTTCCAGATGGGATTCAGACTGTACTATATTACAGGCACTGTGTTTTGCTTAACAAGGTTATGCTGTTCCTCGTTTCGAAAAGGAAATGTATACAATATAATGTTGTCTCGCATCCAAGTTACAATAGCTTTCTATTAAAATGCTTTTACTTCAGTCTGCAAGGTCAAACATTGTAATTTAGCTCATTTAAACCACATGTGCCACAGCACAATTTGCATTAATGTCATACAATAATTTGGGGTGGAGCTATTTTGAAAGATAAAAGCACTAGTTTTTAAATACACATCGGCTTCTCAGATGCCCCTTAAATATTTCTGGGGAAAAAACCATCAGAAACATTTTAGACGGGGAAATCTTGCCATATAGGGTGATTAACTTTTATTGGGATCTCGTATAACCCATTTCACAGCCAACACATTTCAGCACAAGCGGTTTAGGTTTCAGCTTCGGGTTGTATTCTATAGGATAATTTGTAGATGGCAGTGCCCAATTTCAGAGCAGCTTTTCATTGTGTGCAGGAATTTCTACTCCCATTGTTTCTTCTCCATGGGATTCTGTACAAATGTAGCTGCCATTTAAAATACCCTGACCACTGCCTGACAGTCTCCATCTCTCTCTCTCTCTCTCTCTCTCACTATGCCTTGGGTTACTTTCTTCCCCAGCTGCGGTAAAAACAAAATTATTGTGAGATTACTCTCAGATTTCTGATAGCAGTGGTTGTGATGACGACATAGCCTGATATTAGCGAATTCTCCTTAAAGATGGCAATTCTGGAAGAAATGAGCTGAATTGATGGTTAGATCAATCATTGAGGTGAGAGAGATTATTCCAATTTGGGTGCTGGTCATCACCATCGGTTCGCAGCTCATCTGAGATCTATCCAGCCAGTCCTAGTGATTTTTTTTAATATGGCCAGTTTAGTGTCTGACACAAGCAAAAACCCATCACCATGCTTAAGAGTATCCAAACCAGACTTAGTCTTCCATGTAACAAAAAGGCAAAATACCGCAGATGCTGGAAAGCTGAAATAAAAACATAAATTTCAGTTCTGACGAAAGGTCAGCTACCTGAAAAGTTAACTCACTTTCCGCTCTCCATAGATGCTGCCTGCCTTCCTGAGTGTTCCCAGGCACTTCTGTTTTTATTTCAGTTTTCGTGCAGACCATCTACACATGGTGATTGCTGTGTCTGGAATGGAATGCGCATTCCCTCCCCGGAGAGACACACGCTGCTTACCTAATTACGGATGGTATTCGAAGCACGGTGACAAGAGGCAAGGCTTAGGGCCCCCCCCCCCCCCCCCCGGAGTGTGCATTTGGGGTATAGCTGGCGTCTTTGGGATTGGATGAACAGCATGCGTTCCTCCAGGGCGAGAGTGCACATTCCACTCTAAACTACAGGGACATGTCCACATGTAAGTGGCGAACACATGTGGAACTCCGAGTCTGGTTTGGATACCCTTAAGTACGATCATGAATTTCTTTGCGTGTCAGACATGTGCATGTGTTTTTCACTGCCCCCGCCCCCCCCGCCCACAATTACCACGTTCTTTATTAAGAATCTGTTATTGATATAAGACTATTTATTGCTTTAGTTCCTATAATCAGGATAAACACTCAATGCTATATGATATGCTCTTTATAAATCCACTGTCAACTTGTGAGCACTTTGAGACATCCTCCCAAAGTGAAATGGCAGATTATTATTTATTATTGTATTTTTGCAGGAACTGCAGTGTTTTCAGCGCCACAATAATTCATGGATTTTTTTTTTTTTGTCTTGCAAAAGTTTAGAAAGTTGCTGGGCAGTTGGCATGCCTAGTTAGACTTGCTGTTTAAAGACCATGTCCCATGAGGGTGGTCCCGCTAACCTTAAGGTGAGACCAAAAACTGCATCTATTATTGTAAAGAATTACTGGAATGTTGCTGAAGCCTCGCTCTCCATGTGAGTTGAAAAGCTGGATTGAGTACTTAGTAAAGTTACATTTTGTAGTTTTTAATAGACTAAAAATGCATGAGATCTTGGATGATAACACACATCCCCCGCAGATTTTAAAACCTGCAACAACTGTTCAGTTTTACAGGGTAATAATTCTGCGTTTTGAGCAGTTTTTCATTTGGGTTCAGTTCCCAGTTCCCTCCCCCAGGAGGTTCTGACTCAGTTGCAGTCACAAACCTTTTCAGCGACTTTTATAAAATGTTTGACTTACGTAGGTAGGGTTTTTATTGAGTGTTAATGTACCGCAGGCAATTCAATGTGCTGAGCTGGAGAAGTTACACAACGGCATCCAACACGCAATCTATATTCTATTTATTTTTAAGGATTAACATTAAGTATGGATTCTGTTACAGGAGTGCATACTGAGCGCTCGCTTGATTGAGTAATGGATAAAGAGACGGCTAATGCTGCAAAACTCTATGCTGTACAGACCGAGAGATTGCAGGTTCGAATGTCTGTAACTGAGTTGGTTCATCTCAACCAGGACAGGAGCAAGGATGCTACAACAACAACAACAACTTGCATTTATATAGCATTCTGCACATTGGGTGGCGTACCAGAGCACTAGTTCCAATTCAACTTAACAACCTAAGTCGAGAGAGGAAAATTAACCGCTCTTGTTAACTGTTTTTTTTCCTGTCAGCCGTGTGGGTGTCTGACACATATGGAAACCCATCACCATGCTTACGTGTATCTAACATCTACAACACACCTACCCACATTACAAAAGGGTTTCACTGGTTGGGAAGTGTGTGAGTGTCTTGTAGGTGTGGAGTGGTGTTTGTGTGGGGTCTGTGCATCTGTGATGAGTATATGCATTTGTATAGGTTGTGTCTGTGTGTGGAAGGCGCTCTATAAACGTAATTTTGTTGTGTGTGTGTGTGTGTGAGTCAATATACCTTTCGAGAGGAACGGAAAGGGGAGATAAATGGAGAAAAACTGGTGTAGAGTAACAAAAAAATGGCCCCTTATCCAGGACACAGTAAAATAGAACAGTACTGCACTCGTCTGAAAACCCAGAGTCTCTCCAGAAGCCTCAGATATCAACAAACCTGACTGTTCAGAGAAGTGACTTGTGTGTGCGCTGAACATGCCTTCATCCACTCGGCTATCCAGGAGGTTTAGAATTGAGACTGTTTCTAACCTAGTTGCTACCGATCATCAAAGATTATTCCAGACAAGTGGCTTAAAGCGAAGGTTTAGAAAAAGATATTTGCTGCTGCAGTTCAGGTAAAGGGACCTTTCAAAGTAACCTTTTTGAAAATTATCCTCCTTCAAGCTGCTTCGAAGCTATTCGCACTTCCACGGACGCTGTCATGTTGGACTTAGAAAAGCACAAGCAGCACACAGTACACGACCTCTCCTTTCAGCTCTAGGCACCTGTCACTCAACAGTCTGGGGAGAGACGCAAAGGCCAACGAGTCAGTGCACAAACCACACATTCCTGAAATCGACCTTCACTGTGAAAATAAGAGTGACTTCAGTTCATATCAGATGGGGCTTGGAAGAAAGGCTTCAAACCTCTCCCCCTCCCTCCCTCCCTCCTTCCCTTTCAAAAGATCCCATGTTGTGAGGTTCCTGCCTGTACATCGGAAAAAACTAATTAAGGGATAACTGTGGGGCACGGCGGCTATAAACCCAACCAAACAAACAAAGGAAAATCTATAAATCGACCGCAGGACACACGCACGCATGCAATCCTTTCATATTTGTACACTTCCTTCATGTGCCCCAGGATGCAGTGACCAAAACGTTGGCTTCAATTCAATTAATCCGATCACGTTACAAATGGACCCTTTGTGATTTGTATAATCTGGGGAAAGGCCAGGCATGTTTGCTGGGCAGAAAAATCACACACGGATATTGCGACTGTTTTAAATGTGGCTAATTCACACAAGAACATAAGAATTTGTTGGGCAAAAGAAGACCAAGGTCCATCTAGTTCGCCTTCCACTATCCTGGTAGTCGCTTGTCAGGCCATGTCCCAAACTATACCCTGTCTCCCCAGGTATTAGTTTCTATCTCATTTGTTCATGAAACAAGCAACATGTTCTGCTTCCACCATGTCCCTACGGAGCCTGTTCCATCAGTTTACTGCTCATACGCTACAGGAAAGATCCACGTTGTCACGACCGATTGTAACACACACGACCGGTCTAATTCATGGTGTATTTTTTAACTGGACTCCTTAGAATTCCTATTGGGAGCGATGGAACTCTGGTTCCTAAAGGAGACCTTATTTGGGCGACGCTTTCAAACAAGCTCACCCCCTCCCACCCTCTCTGACTTCCTGGCTCCCGATCTCTCCCCTTTCACCTCGCAAATATCTCCCTGCGTCATGTCCCCCACCCAACCAGCTCCAACCCCCTTGGCACTGGGCAAGCCTTCAGCCAGTCTGCCCCCGCTCTCTGGAACTCCAACCCAGAGTTCCTCTGACTCACCCCACCCCCCCCCGCCCCACCCCCCTCTCAGCCGTGTAAAGCACTTTGAGATGTCCTTCTGACTTAAATGATGCCGTATTAATTGCTGTTGAAGTGGATTCCTTATTAAGAAATCACGCATATTCATCCCCCAGTGCAGATATGGCAGGGCAGGAGGAAAGAGATACCACATAAGATAAATCTAGCCACAAGGCAGCCTTGGGCACAACAGTTGCTTAAAAAAAATTCAGCGATAAAAACTGTTCAACAAATACCCACAATGTACGCAGCACAAGTCAAGACAAGTCATTTTCTGCTGTGCGTAATCGGCTGCCGCGTTTCGCCCACAAATATTCAGTCAATTCACTTTACAGTGTGTTCTGTGAAGCGCTTTGAGACGTCTCGAAGACGTGATAAGGCTCTGTGTCAAACGCAAGGATTATTATTATTATTATTGTTACTTTACAGCCACGCTGTTTTTTTCACGGACACAAAAGGGAATGATCGCATGTCAGCAGCATTAGAGAGTGAAGATTGAAAGTAATTGAATAGTAAAAACTTATTGTATTACAGGGTCTGTGTAAAGAGGCTGGTTTGAATTTTAAGATTGTAACTGAGTGCACCACACAGCTGGGGAGGGAATTCCACAGATTAATGACTGAGCCAAAGGGGTTTATTGATGTTTGGTCATTTTGATCTCCTGAAAGCAGAGTAGAGAAAATTACTGGTGTCAGACACAATTTCTGCAGCAGATTCCCACCTTGTCAAAGCTGTGTAAGTGAAATACTTGTGATGGGGAGTGGGGTCAAAAAGCGGGTGGGCGGTGAGGGGTAATCTGTGCAGATTCTGTGGGAAAACTATCATGTAGTTCTCGCTTTACTCCAAAGTAGCCACAGACTTAGTGGGAGAGGCCGGTGTAAACCTACTGTTTAATGTATGGTCTTCTGTTCTGAGACCACATAACATCACAGCATAGATATTACTGCAACCAACAATACTCCCTGCATTTGATACACCACCTTATCACATCGTCGAGACGTCTCAAAGCGCTTCACAGAATATACTGTCAAGTGGAGTGACTGTATATTTTGCGGGCGAAACGGGGCATCCAATTGTGCACAGCAGCGTCTCTCACAAACAGTCTTGGATTGAGTAACCAAATTATTATTATTTTTTCCCCAACGGATTATTATCCCGGGAAAAGCGATCCGCCAATCGACTAACAATCAGGTTCCTATTTACTGCTGAGTAAACAGAGGCGCGTGTCCAACGTTTCGCCCTGCCCGGGAATCAAACCCAGATTCTCTCGCTCTAACCACTGAGCTACAAACCCAAGTCCTCCCACTCACTCGTAAACTACACGCAGCGTCTTGCATGGTGATGCTGACACCTGCTGGACTCTAAAAACACAAACCGAGAGAAAGGTTCATTGTAGTCAGGGAGCAATTGGCAGTTTGGTCGGTATTGGAGCGTCTGTAAGCTCCAGTGGGCTCACCTGAACATTACCTTTCAGGTTCTGCTGTCTGTGCACAATGGCCTTTGCTTTGTAGGTTAATTGTGTGGTTTGTTTCGGTCTTTGCTGTTTTTTAAAATAATTCAAGCCCTCGATCAGCCCTTAGCCCTTGGGAGGACGTCTCAAAGCACTTCACGTGATTTGCTGTGAAGGGTAGTGACTCTGTATTGGGTGGCATTCAGTATACCGTAGTTGTACTTCACACAATTTATTCCACTTGCTGGGGGAGTGACACACACTGTTGCTTGATCCGCACAACAGTACCTGAAATCACCTTCATTCTGTTCCTTATTTATTAATGTTACAGGTGATGCTTTGCAATATTTTGCCAATATCCTGCCAGGCCACGGGAACCAATTACCTGCAATATTCTCACTGAATATAACAGAATATAAAAAAGAGTTAACATTGAATGTTGATCCTTCGGTATTCGTATTTCTCTCATGTTATCAGTTACTTCCCCAGAGTAGACCATGGCTTTTGACAACAGCGATGCCCACAAAAATTGGGTCACTTCAACCGTGCCTACGCTCACCTCCCCACTCCCCTCTGCTCGGCGTCATGCTCCACCGCTGTCAAGCGCTCTGGGACACTACCCTGGATGAGGGGCGCTGTGTAAATGCAAGTTGTTGTTGTTGTAACTAAGCACAGGTGGGATTAATTGGATCTGGGTGGCTCTCGTTCGCACTGGGCAGTTGCTTTACCAACATCCATATATCAATAACATGGATCTTCCCTAAAACAGCTTCCCTGCCATTGGATTACAAGGTGATATTGGAGAAGGGGAGGTAGAGTAAGGTGATGGTATGAAAATGTGGTCTGTCAGTCATTTGAGCCTCACAATTGTATTCCTGCCAGTGTTATGTTACATGGATTTTAATGATATTGAATCTGCTAACATTACTTCTTTTGATGCTTCACGCTAATTAAAATACTAGTAGTCCAGGAGATAACCTCGGACTGCAAAGGACAGCAGGTGGTGAGTTAATTAACGTCCCACAGGATGTCAAACATAGGCATAGAGCCTTGTATTGAAACTGTCTTATTTGGGTTCACGAATACTTCTATATTAAGTGCTCTGGGACGTGAAAGCAGCGATATAAATGTAAATTTGCAGTGTCTTGCAACAAAGCATTTGACTATATAAACTGGTACAAATTAAAATCTAATCAGCAAAAACCTGAATGGTTTCAACCAATGCAGTCTTCAGAAGAAGCCATAATCTCTTGTTTCTCAGTTGCGTTTGAAACAGATTCCTAACGGTAGATTGTCAGTTTCAGAACAGGATACACTCGAGAGATGAAAGAACTGAAGAATGAAGCAATGAACCCAGACTGCTTTTATATAAAGCTCGCAATGTATTTCCTTTCAAAACTATTGGCACAATGGTATGATAGTGCAATGATTGCCACCAGTCAGTGCTAAGAATTATTATCGGACATCCTTTGGATGACATGACACCGGTGTCCTGTTTACCTGGTTGAGTGGACGTTAAAGATCTCATGGCACCATTCGAAAAGAGAAGGGAGTTTCTCCGAGTGTCCTACCCAAAACTCCACAAATATAAAATTTCACGTGAGGCTAGTTAGAAGGTTTATGCTGATCCAGTAATAATAATAATAATAATCCCAACCCTTCACAGAATATACTGTAAAATGAATTGACTGTATAATTTGTGGGTGAAACGCGACTCAATCCACGACTGTTTGTGGGACGCTGCTGTGCACAATTGTTTCGCCCACAAAATATGCAGTCAATTCACTTTACAGTCTATGCTGTGAAGCGCTTTGAGATGTCTCGAAGACGTGATAATAATAATAATAATAATAATCCTTGCATTTGATATAGCGCTTTTCACGTCGGGAGGACGTCCCAAAGCGCTTCAAAGAATACACTGTAAAGTGAATTGATTGTATATTTGTGGGCGAACGCGGCAGCCAATTGCGCACAGCAATGTCCCACAAACAGCCGTAGATTGAAAATGACCAATTTATTATTGTTTTTGGTTTTGGAGGGATTATTATTAGGCTCTGTGTGGAGTAAGGAAACTTGCCCAACGTTTTGCCCTCTGCCTGGAATTGAACTCAGGTCTCTCACTTGCAAAGCGAGTGCTCTAACCACTGAGCTACAGGACTCCACGACTGAGCTACAGGACTCCACATAAGATACTACATCAAATGCAAGGATTATTATTATGCCATTAGGCTCAATGTTAACTATTTCCTAATATACAAGTCTTTTTTTTGATCAGTGTTAATAGCTTCCGCTCTTTTCCAAAGATCCCAGCTTTCTGGATTTCCATCCGTTTCAGTTTGTAGGAGCTAATCTTTCGCAGAATAATCTTATTAGGAAAATTGCGCCTCATATGAAGCGAAGCCCTTTGTAACCAGTGAAATCTACTGTGGCAGAGAGAGCCATGGTCGGTTCGGTTGTGATAAATCATTTTTAAAGTCCGCTATTGTTAAAGAGGTTATTTCCTGGGCAACCGTGAGCCCTGTAAAGACCTTCAATTCCTTGGCTTTCGATTTCCTCGGGGTCATTTTTGTGCAGAGAGCGTTAAAGGGCAGCACCATTCTGCTCCTGACACCTTTTGTTACTCCAGTCAAACAGACTTCATGTCAAAATGAGGAGAGTGAAAGCGTAGTAACACTTACCAGGGCAAGAGATCTGTGAAACTGCACAAGGCAAAGGTTACCCTCGTTTCTCTCGTCTCCTATTATGCTTTTTTTTGATTACAAAAAAGTGCGAAGGAGTACAGTCACCAAAACATTTCAATACTATTATGCAACTGAGAATTTAGAGAGCTTTATGGAAACCTTCTTCTAAAACGTGCACGGATCGAGATGTGGAGTGAAATTCTATGTTGTTTCATTCTAATAGCTATCGTAAGATGTTATCATAAGACCCACAACTGTTTGTGGGACGCTGCTGTGCGCAATTGGCTGCTTCGTTTCACCCAAAAATTATTCAGTCAATTCACTTTACAGTATATTCTGTGAAGTGTTGGGATTATTATTATTACTACTGGATCAGCATAAACCTTCTAACGAGCCTCACGTGAAATCCCTCCATTTTGCATCTTGAAATTCAATATCCAAAAGCAGAAGCTTTTACTCTGATTTAAAACTGGTCCGTGTTACTGTGGAGCTTTTTTTATAATGCATTTTTCTATCACAGCTCACGTGAAAGTTTACGACTAATCAGGGTGAGGCTTTGTTCCTTGTAGTGCAGCGATGTGTCTGTCAGGGCCAGAAATCATGCAAAAAGGTCACTGCGTTTTCTACTGTTCTGTGAGGGTGTGACATTTCTCTACTTGTTCTCTGTTTCCCTGGTCTGTAGAGGCCACACACTCTCTCGCAGGCTTCTCTAAGCCAATCCGACAGGACCTGAGGACTCTGCAGCTATCTACCCAATAAAAATAATAATAATAATAAAGAGACATCTCAAAGCGCTTCACACAATGTACTGTGTAGTATAGTGCCTGTGTGTTTTGTGGGTGAAACGCGGCAGCCAATTGCGCACAGCGGTGTCCCACAAACAGTCGTGGAATGAATGAACAAATTATTATTATTATTTTATTTATTTATTTTTTGAATGGATCCCCAATCAAGGAATCGAGCAGCTCCATAGAGGAGGAACTCTGTGAAATTCAGATCAAGTCTATACTCTCACTGTTTCTCGACACAGTATGTTGGTGCCACAATGTACCTCACCTCGCACCAGCAATAACCTGTGACGTCCTCGTAAGTAAATAGTCCTCGCATTTGAGGATCACTTACTTACTTACGAGGACTTCACAGGTTATCGCTGGTGCAAGGTGAGGTACATTGTGGCAACCAGTCTTCGTGATCATCAGATGGTGCAGTGTTGGGACTGGAGAAAGACCCACACTGCTCACCAAGAGCATTCAGTGCAGGCGGGCAATAAACACAGTGAATATGATGCTGGGCTGCATTACCAAATAAGCACAATTCAGATCAGACCTTATTTTGAGATTGAAAAAGTGTGAGAAGGGGGGAAAGCACAGCTCTGCCTCTGTGTTTTATAAAGGCCTGTCTTCAGTGCAAACGTAAACCCTGAAGGTGTTAGATGTATAAGGATTGAACCATTTAATTGGGTGAATTCCCTTTTCAGGATAGCGATATTCTTAATGCCTTGCAAAATAGTTTTTTAGTACATTTGATATGTCTGTGAACTACTAATCGTGGTAAGATGCACTTTTTGAAGACAGTGTATGTTGAGTAGGCGGGCCGGTTATATACAGTATCTATATTTAGGATTATTTTCACAGTTTCTCTTTTGAACTGGTAATTATGAGCAGCATCTGTGACTACAGTTTACTCTGTTACCCTGGGTGGAGTAATGACTGCTTTACCTGCACTATTTAGATCTGTCTCCAGAGCTTAGTCTACAGGCAACACAAATCGCAATCAGATTACTTTGAACCCAGGCTTCGTACTTATCTGCTTTGCACAGGCAGTGGCTGAATGACACTCAAGTCCTGAAACTAGTGGACACTGAAACAGCAGTCAAAAAAAATATACCAAAATGCCAAAATGAAGTGTTTTCCTTTGTTTATTGAGCATTCTTGGATGTAATGTCTCTAGGTAGTAATGAATAATAACATTTGTCTGCCTGCACTGAACACTTCCTAATGAGTAGGATTTGGCTATTAAGTCATAAGGGACAGATAGTTTAGTGCCTGAAATACATCAAAGTGCCATTTAGTTGTTTCTTTCAGCTCTGAAGTTGTACTAAATATTTCTAGTAATGCTTTTCAAAAGTAAAGTTGCCCAATTCTCGATTTATTTACAACTATTTAACTAACTCTGAGCAACAATGTCATTGGAAGCTTAAACATCAGTTCGGGAAAAGGCAGCCAAGATTACTTTCAATGTTAAGACAATTCAAACATTGATTAGAAACATTTTCGATTGAGGTAAAAGTGCTTGTCTCTTGGGATAGTCTATAAGGAGTTGTATAATGAATTGTTTGAAACAGGAAGCTACAGTGACATTTCAAGTTGGGCACTTTGAGATGATTTTATACATGTTCTTGGTAAGTAATATTCATATGGGATAATAATCCCTCAGAATAACTTGGTCACTCATTCCATGACTATTTGTGGAACATTGCGGTGCGCAATTGGCTGCTGCGTTTTGCCCACAAAGTATACAGTCAATCCATTTTACAATATATTCTGTGAAGCGCTTTGAGACATCTCAATGAGGTGATAAGTTTATCCAGCTAAGATCACCCTACCCGTTAGGGTTTTGGCTTGCGGGGTTATGTGTTAACAGAAAATACGTGTTGAAGAATCTTTTTGGGGAAGTTGGATGGATCAGCTGGATATTCTAGAAGCACATTGATGGATCTACACATTGGTCAGACACCCAACAACCAAAAATAGATCCTCTGGTTAATATTAGGACAGGTGGACCAATGATCTACTCGCTTAAATTTCTATGTTGCTATAACCCGATGGTGCCTTCAATATTAATGTGGCGATAAAAATTGATTACGTTGGTGCAAGTAAAATGCAATCAATTTTTAGAATAGAATGATATTGGACCGCAACAGATTCTGACAAATACAGAGTTCTGTTCAAACTCCCTGGTTCTCTTTCAGGCACTAATTTAATAATACTGCATCTTCTTTGAGTTCGACATAGATATAGATAGGACCCTTCTGTTGCAATTATTTCCTTGAGGTTTTGTCACCTTTCCACTGTACAAGGAACTGTTTGAAACAGGAAGTTACAGTGACACTTCAAGTTGGGCACTTTGAGACATTTTTATACATGTTCTTGGTAAGTAATATTCAATTTATTTCCAATACTAATGGCATTGAATTAGGGTCAAATTGTTTAAGCAAGAAGTAAATGTTCCTACTGTACCTGTGAGCCTAAACCTTTCATTATTTTTCTTAACTATCCTAATATTGGGAGCTAATTTGAAACTGAGATGACAGAGGAAACTAAACAACAACAACAACAACAAGATTCCATTTATAGAGCGCCTTTCACGTCAGGAGGACGTCCCAAGGCGCTGTAAACCGTGGTTACTAGTGTGGATCTGATGCGCTGCATTGAAGTAATTCACAAATATTGATCGCTGTGTCTAGAATTCAACTGAATTCAACTCCCTTTCAGGAACGGAACTCGGTCAATTTCTGTAACCCGATATATCGTAAACCCAAGAGAGAATCTTTCCTTCCCACCGCCCCGCTCCCCATCTCCCCCCTTCCCCACTGTAAGTCACACAGCAAAGTAACCCCATAGAACTCATTTGGATAAGCAGGTCAATTGATCAACTCCTGCCTAAAATTAGTAATATATACTTAAACTATGGAACGAAGCATTCCGCCAGGAAATCTATCCTATGTGCCCCGTACACAAACCGAGCATAATTATATACAGTATATAATCGTACCACAGTATATAGTATACCATTGTATGTGGGTACATGGGTGTATTTGCATGTGTGTTCGCAGTAGGGCTCGCGGTATACGTAGATATGTTAGATGGAAACAATCAGCTTGATAGCGATTAATACAATCTTAAGGTTGGTTCAGATGAAGGAAGCCTTGCAGCCCATCCTTGCATACGTTGCCCATATCCCAGCACAGCATCAAGCTGAGCTGTTTTGGAGATTGATGTTGTTCACGAAAGTTGATTTGTCGGTATCGAAAGAGAAGCGTTTCCTCTGTAAGCCGGTGTGAGTCTGCCTCTCTCTGTCTTTACTTAAGTCATTGCAAAAACAATGTGTAATGTTTGGTTTGGTTTAAATGTGGCTAATCTGACGGCAAAGCCAGCGTTTTCTTTCCTGAAGTGTTTTTTA
The DNA here is from genome assembly GCF_018977255.1 of Callorhinchus milii. NCBI lineage: Eukaryota > Metazoa > Chordata > Chondrichthyes > Chimaeriformes > Callorhinchidae > Callorhinchus > Callorhinchus milii. The sequence goes on from NW_024704752.1 coordinate 18,559,132, forward strand.
AAAATATTTATTTCCGTGGTAACAAATTAATTCCACAGCCCTGGTAGAACATTCTGTCTGAACCGTTTATATGAACACACTGTCCTTCAGCTCAGATGTCCCTGATTTTCATGCTGTTCCTGAGTAGTTTTTCATTTGTTTGGCTATGTAGATCTCGGAGTTACTACCGTGAGGTTAGAAAAACAAAAGCCCAGAGTTTTGTTTTAAATCCTAGGTTCATTCTAAGCGCCGCACCTTCGAAATACACAGTCACTACACTTTCCAGCGAAATCCTGTGAAGCTCTAGGAGCTGTCCTCTCACCGTGATAGGGTTAAGGACTATTTAAACCAACGAGATAAATCTGGCCTTTATTTTTGGCTTATTTGTCCAGTTCCCGCAATGAACAGACACGAAGAGGCAATTCAGACGGCTTACCTCCACCAAGGAAAATTGTGGTTAAATGAAAAGAACACATCGTAACAAACTGGTGGTTTGAATTGTTGTATAAAGTATTTTCTGCGTTGTTAGGAATAAGAACAGATCCCAGTCAACAGCCGGGTCAACCAAACCACACTCCTACTCGGTCACAATGGTCATTCACTGAAAGTGTCCATTCAATACTAAACTGTTATCAACAAATATAATCCACCAGTAGGATAATAATAATGATAATATAATAATAATCCTTGCATTTGATACAACACCTTTTCATGTCTTCGAGGCGCCTCAAAGCGCTTCACAGAATAGACTGCAAAGTGAATTGACTGTGCATTTTGTGGGCGAAACGCGGCAGCCAATTGCGCACAGAAGCGTCAAAAATACAAGGATTATTATGATGGTATTATTGTGCTTTCAATAGCTCCGTTCGAGAAATAATGTTTCTTTTCCAGAAAACGTCATGTCTGAGCTCTCAGCTATCACATGGAAGTGGTTAGAGTTGTGTGACTCCGTCTCTTCCTCAGGCCCTGTGAGAATCAACAAGAGCACGGATGCAGATGCGGAGCAACCACAGCAGGAAAGCAATGTCCTTTGCACTCCTCTATGTCACAGGTAATTGGGACCTAAATGTAGTCAGTGCCTGTCACGACTGAGTAAAACAGTCGAACGCCAACTACCCTCCAATGCTACATTTATGCTGCACCTTTGGTGGCAGTGATTCACTTACCAAATAATAATAATAATAATTTTCCCATTTGATACGGCGCCTTATCACGTCTTCGAGACGTCTCAAAGCGCTTCACGGAATATACCGTAAAGTGAATTGACTGGATATTTTGTGGGCAAAACATGGCAGGCAATTGCGCACAGCAGCGTCCCACAAGCAGTCGTGGGTTGAGTGACCAAATTATCATTGTTATTAATTATTTATTTGTTTATTCGTTTATGTGTTTGTTTGTTTGTTTATTTATTTATTGCTTATTGAATGTTTGCAACCCAATCAATCCATTTCTAAACATGATCTTTCACAGTGTGTTACAATCTGTCCTTAACCATCTAACCCTCCTGTCGATCTAATTTTCGCAGAGTGATGATTAATTCAAATGCTGACTTAAACAATGACTTGGGCTGGACTCCTCTCCACCGCGCTGCCTACTGCGGGCACATTCCACTGGTCAAGCATCTCCTTCACATGCGCGAAGCTATCAATAGCCGGGATATGTTTAGCTACACCGCAATGCACAGAGCTGCTTGTAACGGGCACACTGACACAGTGGAGCACCTCTTACAGCGTGGAGCTCTGCTTGAGGCCCAAAGCCGCTGCGGATTAAGCCCACTCCACTGCACCGCGGCCAATGGACATGTCAGCACGACCCAGCTCCTGTTAAAGTACGGAGCCTCTGTCAACGTTAAAGACAACAACAAGTGGACCCCCTTACACTGGGCCTGTGTCAATGACCATGTGGACATCGCCAAACTGCTGCTAATAAATGGATCTACCCTGGATGAGAGAACGGACTGTGGGATGGACGCACTGCAGTTAGCAGTGGAGGCTAAGAGTCTGAAGGCCATCAATTACTTACTAAAGAAAGGAGCGGATGTAGGCGCCAGGGATGAAAATGAACAGACTGCTCTGCACAAAGCTGCAGCAAACGGAAGCAAAGAGGTAAGAAGAAACAACTGCAAAATCTGAACCGTCTGGATACAGAGTGAATGTGCGTCATGTGGCTCTGCCCATTTATCGAGTCCCGATTGCAACTCGGAAATTTTATTAAGCGCAATGCATGGTAAAAGCTATTAAAATGGCTGATCACACGCACACACACACACACACGCACACACACGCGCGCTCTCCGTGTTGATTAGTCGTTAAAGCTACTAACTTGATTGAAATTGAACTAAGCAAAATTGGAAAGTTGCACATTGGAGTTTAACTTTTTGTGCCGCTAAGGATTTTTTTTTTTCACCTGGGTTTCAGACGGGTGCGATGGGGATATAAAAAGAGGGGAGTTTCTCCTGGTGTCCAAATGAGCTGCCTGCCTGCCAATGCAGGAAATAAATACATTTTATGAGGATCATTTGCAAGATAAGCGGGAAAGCTCAGCGAATAATTCCAAAGAGTCGGCTGCAGCCACTTTAAATGACACTCCCAACACATGATAGAATTATCCGTCGGAATTTCAATAAGGGAGGAATTTTACATCACGAATTCTTAGAACAACAAAAATACTGAACTGCACATTTCCGAAATCCAGGCTAAAAAATTCAAGCTGAGGTTTATGTGCGTGTAAGATATTCTTCCGCCTGCAGGTGACGCTATAGTACAAAATCAATGATACATTGATTGAAATTTACATAGGTTGATAATGGTCCAATAATAATAATAATAATAATAATAATACTGTAAAGTGAATTGACCGTATATTTGTGGGTCGAAACGCGGCAGCCGATTGCGCACAGCGGCGTCCCACAAACAGTCGTGGAATGAAGTGACCAAATTCTTTTTCTTGAGAGATTATTATCAGGCGTATGGAGTAAAGAAACTCGCACAAGGTTTCGCCCTGCCGGGAATCAAACCCAGGCCTCTCGAGTGCTCTAGCCACCGAGCTGCAGGACTCCACAGGACTATAGAATAATATAGGTGTATATAGGTGTATACACTGATACAGGACTACACAAATAAGGGCACCAGTTGTATCCAGAATGTCATCTAAAACTGCTCTTGTCGGCTCATTTAAATTATTCGCTAAAACTAACTACGTGTGTCACTTATTGTCCCTTCTTGGAGTCCTGTAGCTCAGTGGTTAGAGCACTCGCTTTGCAAGCGAGAGACCTGAGTTCAATTCCAGGCAGAGGGCGAAACCTTGGGCAAGTTTCCTTACTCCACACAGAGCCTAATAATAATATTCCCTCCAAAACCAACAACAATAATAAATTGGTCATTTTCAATCTACGACTGTTTGTGGGACATTGCTGTGCGCAATTGGCTGCCGCGTTCACCCACAAATATACAGTCAATTCACTTTACAGTGTGTTCTGTGAAGCACTTTGGGACGTCCTCCCGACGTATTATTATTATTATTATTATTATTATTATTCTGATCTTGATTATTTTTCTAAACTGTTTTATAAACTGGTTACAAATAGAGTCACTGCCCCTGACAGTTTGGTCAGCCGGGTGTCTGACACATGCGGAAACGTGCTTTATGAGTAGCCAAACCAGACTGAGAGTCCCATGTTTGGCACCCTCCTTGTGTTTGGGATGGATGCACACTCTGTCACTGGAGGCTTGAACCCTTATCTAATTCCAGGGAGTATTAGGCATAGGTTGGCAAGAGCCACGACTTGGAGACCCCAGAGTGTGTGTTGGGGGTAACTGCTAGCGTTTAACCAGCTAAATCAGCAAAGCTTGCCATTGAGAGCACTGTCTGGCAAGCTTCCCGCTGCTTGTTCAGCCACGACCATCCTATCCTTAAAGGCTTTGGCTGTCAGGGTTAACAGAACAAGTCTGTCCCTCCAGGTCCTGCTGATGAACCAGGCTGGGCTGTGCTGTCATCAGCAGTGCCCTGGAATACTGTAGACCTGCAACTGGACTAGAGACCATCACATAGGGTTGACTCGAGGGGTGAATCCACTGCCGAAACATTCCTTGAATCCAGCTCAGCTCTGAGGAGACCCCACCTCTCCCCTCCCACCTCTACCCAAGGAAGATAGCAAACATTTACTGAACAAAGAGCCATAGCGACGTTGAGGCTGATCTCTCTCCACACTTTTGACTTTGAGTGAGTGGTGCATGTGTACAATGTATGTGAGTGGTGGGGGGCATATTTGCCTCAGTTACACGTTGACACTGACGGTAACATTGACTGAGCCCAGTAACTGGGACGAACGTTCTTCTTTCCATTTCCATTCTTTGCTTTGGGACGTCTAGAAGACGTGAAAAGCACTATATCAAATGCAAGGATTATTATTATTATTATTATTATTCGACAAATCAATGTCTCCTGTTTTGCTGCCTAGACTTCACAGCGTCACCCAATTATCAGATGGCTTTTGGCTGTCTGCTCCCTGAACTGGGAGCTGGTACAGCAAAACGTAACAGTGGACAAGTTGCTGTCAGACCCATCGCTCTTTAGCACTTTGCATTTAATTGCCTTGCGGACGAGCTGTTAAACGGAGGTCCCGGCATCTACCGTTGAGGTGGACACGAAAGATCCCATTTCCACGACTTGGAAAAAGAAGGGAAGGGATTGGCCTACAATCCCTCAGGTAGAATTGCCTGTTCACTTCACGGGGGACATCGCTGTGTGCAAAGTGCCTGCCAAATTCGCCTGCGTAACACAGTCACTACACTTGACAGAAAATCCTGTGAAGCATATTATTGATAGATCCCATAACGTAAAAGGCCCACCAGCAACAAATGACATTTGTACAGCGCCTTTCAAGTCAGGAGGACGTTCCCAATCGCTGGACAGTCAGAGATCTGCACCCGAGCTGGTGGATGGGATCAGGAAAGGGGTGGAGGACGAGGAGGGGAGGAGTTGGAGGGTGACACAAATGCAAGGATTATTATAATTATTTTTTGCCAGTGGTAACTGAAGGAACTAACGTTCCTGCATCACTCAGGCATTTTTTTTTTTGCCCGTTCCCACCGTTTATTACGGTTTAAGCAGAAAACGTTCCATGGGTAAGTTTATACAGCAAAACAATGGTACGTTCCCTAATCACCACTTCCTTCTGGGATCCACCAAGAACCAGCTGTAAAATTTAATAATAATATATAATAATCCTTGCATTCGATACAGCGCCTTATCACGTCTTCGAAACGTCTCAAAGCGCTTCACAGAACATACTGCAAAGTGTAGTGACTGTGCGTTTTATGTATATTTGCACTTGGGGAAAACCGAGCGTATCTCAGGGCAGCATCTGGGCTGAGCGACAACAACTTGCATTTGCAGAGCACCCTTCACACAGAGTAGCATCCCGGAGCGCTTCACAGTGGCGGAGTGTGGAGCAGAAGGAATCACAAAGGTTCCGACTGACGGCAGCCTTACTGACCAGTAGTTGTGTTAAGACGTGTCCCAGAACGTTGCAGCCTGTTGGTGATGTGTGAAGGGAAAGCTGAGCTCTAATATGCACCGTCTGCTGAATGAGTTTCTACAAACTATACAAGTGAATGTTCCCCATCTGTTGCCATGTGTGCTGTGTCTGCTATAATTATACTGTGCCTTCTGTGTAAATTTGACTGAATTCCTCAAGTACTGAGTCCTTTGTACTTTGTTCTCCTTTGTTTCTCACGTCCAGCTGTATTAATACTCGCCACCTCTGACCCCACCGTGCTATCTATAGCCTAGCAACGTGGATTTCAGATTTACAAGCATTTTGGAAATAATCTGGGCATTGCTTGATTACACCAGAATTCCTTGCTGAGTGATATTTGATGTGGTGAAGGTCACTGTCTCTGTGAAGGCAACTGCTTAAAAAAAACAGCAATCTCTGTACAGATGGTAGCATTATTGGCATTGGATTCCCATTAATGTCCAAGTCAAAGACCTGACTTGGATATTAGCTGTGGAGTACTGTAGCTCAGTGGTTAGAGCACTCGTCTCACAAGCGAGAGGACCCGGGTTCGATTCCCGGGCGGAGTGAAACACCGGGCAAGTTTCCTTACTCCACACAGAGCCTAATAATAATCCCTCCAAAACAAAAAACAATAATAAATTGGTCATTTTCAATCTACGACTGTTTGTGGGACATTGCTGTGTGCAATGTCTGCCGCGTTCGCCCACAAATATACAGTCAATTCACTTTACAGTATATTCTGTGAAGCGCTTTGGGACGTCCTCCCGACGTGAAAAGCGCTATATCAATTGCAAGGATTATTATTATTATTATTATTACCCCTCTGTTCACCGAGCAGTAAGTAGGAACCTGGTTGTTAGTCGATTGGTGGATCGCTTTTCGGGGGTAATAATCCCTTAAAAAAAACACGATAATAATTTGGTCACTCAATCTATGACTGTTTGTGGGGACACTGCTGTGCGTAATTGGCTGCCGCCCACAAAATATGCAGTGAATTCACTTTACAGTATATTTTGTGAAGCACTTTAAGACGTCTCGAAGACATGATAAGGCGCGATATCAAACACAAAGATTATTATTATTAAAGCATATTATAGCTGATTAAAGTTCACCAAAAATGACTTGTCCTACTTTGGGGGGGGAACGGAATTAATCACACAATTGAATGGACATGAAATTATTTTAATGGAATTTAAAATATATCTGGGGGTGAAATTACTGTAGTGGTGTTCCATGATGAGTCTGAACACAAACTGAGTTATTAAATGCTGCTAATTACACATTAAACACCCCAAAGATTTAAAATCGATAAATGTGCAGATTGCAGTAAGTAATTCACATTCATTGTCAAGTGAATGAGGGGATTATTCCTTCGCCTACTCTAATTCATTCCCCAAGTACAGCTCAGCAAAGCATCGTCTGTGAAGAAACTAAACATCTCATCTATTTTGCCTTTTACAAAGCAGATGTATACAATAACAAACAAAGGCTCAAATGTGGCCCCAGCAATTCACAGCACCTCCAGAGCAGATGGAGAACAGTTTTTATGAGACTCTCAATTGCAACCACAGAACACAACAGGATTTTATGAAGCTAAAGATCATTCAGATTTCTCTGCAGATTTATGAGCAGTGTCAGGTTATCATATCAGAAACGTGCTTGAAGCTTTGTAGACGCACTCTGTTGTTTCCAAACTTGGTGAAGGTGATTTAGCCCCTCTCTCTCTCTCTCTTTCTCTCTCTCTTTACTGTCAATTACTCTTCTGGATGTTGGCTCGTTATGTCCAAAGTTGATGAACTCAAAATAAAGGGACACCAAATAGCAAGGTTTGAGTCATTTGGTTTTTGGTTTAAATTGACATTGATCAGTGGTCTATCTCTCGTTCGTTGGTCCAATATATAAATGACTGTTTGGATGCAAGAGCCGGACTCCTTTCAGCAGGTCAAATGACAGCAGGAGAACTTATTTCCCTCGAGTTTTCAAGAACAGCTGCAGTCATTATTCTCCGCTGAGATCGGACACTGAAGACGTACATTTACTGGGTACAAAGAGGCAAAGTACTGCACACTCTGCACTTCTGCACAGTGCCATCATTTTACTGTTCCCTCAAGACTCAAGATACGTGAGAGGATGTGTGCAATTCTGCATTCTTCTTGCTCGTTTGAATAAGTACTGTTGGTATCGTGCCTTTAGCTATTAAGTCAACTAGACTGACATCTAAAAATGAATAACACACTGACTGACTGTAATCACCTTAAACTGACTGAAAATGATTTGAAATCTGTGGAACGCAAATTTAAAAATCCTTGGAACTGTATGAGAGCTAGGATCAGAGAGAGCTCCGCACAGACAGTCATTCTGCCCATCTTGCCTCATCAGTAGGTTTACTATTCCAAGATCACATAATAATAATAATCCTTGCATTTGATATAGTGCTTTTCACGTCGGGAGGACATCCCAAAGCGCTTCACAGAATATACTGCCAAGTTAATTCACGGTATATTTTGTGGGCGAAACGTGGCAGCCAATTGCGCACAGCAGTCCCGCAAACAGTCATGGATTAAGTGATCAAATAATTATTATGTTTTTCTCACATCACCAAGAGGGTGAAACAAACCTGTCTCACAAGCCCTACTAGTTGCCTGGACGGGTGGCTGATGTCAGGATACTGAACTCAATAAAGCATGGCTTGCTGCTGTGAGGAGAAGACAGTGGGGTGGGTATTCTGGAGGGATGAGATCTGATGGGCCAAAGGGTCTTCTTCATCCAAACTCATCTTAGGATCTAGTAGCTAAACAATTAACAATCCAACTCTGGATGAATTCTGCTTCACAATGAGAGGAAAAGCTGATACCCAAGGATCAAAAAGCAAGGTCACAGTGAAAGCCAGTTATCCTTATGATCACGTTTCAGACACCTCGTGCCAAAAGCCCTAAGAGTTGGAATGATTCTGAGATCCATTGATTTTATCCAATTAAATGCCATTTCCCTGGTCTTTTACCTGGTGCTCTTTGTCTACCCCTGTTGCCTACAAATGCATAGTCACCGTGAAGCACTTTGAGACAACAACAACTACAAATTACATTTGTATCACACCTTTCACATCGGGAGGCCATCCCAAGGCTCTGGACAGGCAGGCCGGAGACTGCTGAGCGGAGGGAGCAGACAGGTTGATGCGGGTCACAGAGATAGGAAGAGGAGCAAGACTTGCTGATGTTAAAACTTTGATGTAGAGTTGTGAAAATAATGATCTTGCCCAAAAATATGTGCTGCAAGTTTTTTTTATAAAAAACGCAAACACAATTTCCCTTCGAAAATCAATGTCTGAAATGATTTATTTCTCCGTATTAATTAATTAATGAATTAAAGCACACCATAAAAGTGCTATATCCAACGTATTCTCAACTGTAACCTTTAAATACCAAAACAACAGAGCCTTTTGTTGGGAATGTGTATTATGTGTTAACCTTTTTGGCTGGTTTGCCACGAGAGCCTAATGAAACTGGATCAATGGAATCGTTCAGGAGAGAAATGGATTGCACCTAAAGCAGTTTAAAAAACATTAACAACTGTAGGTGGGGGGAACGCTGCCAAGTGGAATTAATCACAAAAAAAAATGTCAATTTAAGAACACTGGTTGCAGTGGCACCAACAAAGCTGGGCCAAATGGCTGTTACGTTTCGCCTACAGAGAGTCTGTTTTCTGTGCAGCAAGTGGGTGTGAGAAAGCAAGGCTTGCGGTGTGGCTATTCACACGCTCTCTCCTGACCCGTCTGTTGTCAGAAACATCTGGCAGTCTTGTGCGTGCCTAGTCAACATTTTTTTTTCTTTTCTCGCTGTGCTTATCTTCCCCCCAGATCATGCAGCTGCTGCTAGAACGAAATGCGACAGTGGAGGCTTTTGACAAGAACCGGCTCACGCCCCTGCACCTCGCCGCAGATAGTGGAGCGGCTAGCGCAGTTCATTTACTGTTGCAGTTTGGTGCATCTACTGACAGCAGAGACCACCTACACATGACCCCACTGCAGAGAGCTGCTCTCCGAGGACAGGCGGAAGCCGCCGAGCTTCTACTCCAACATGATGCTGATATCCACGCCAAGGACTGGCTGGATCGAACCTCTCTACATCTGGCTGCACAGAAGGGCCATTGTCAAGTCGTGCAAATGCTCATCAGCAGTGGTGCAGATCTGTTAGCCAAAACTAAGTGGAACGAAACGGCTGCCGATCTCGCCAGAGATAGAAATCTAGAGAAGGTATTAGATGTGCTGAGAGAGCACAGTGTTTGATGGGGAGCATGAACACAGCAGCATGATGTGGCAAATTCATGCTTTAGTTAGACAGAGAAATCTATCTTAGTATGATTTTGAAAAATAAATAAATGAATAAATAATAATTGTGGTCACTCAATCCATGACTGTTTGTGGGATGCCGATATGCGCAATTGGTCACCGCGTTTCGCCCACAAAATATACAGGCAATTCACTTTACGCGTTGAGACGTCTCGAAAATGTGATACGGCGCTATATCAAATGCAAGGATTATTATTATTATTGACCAAATTATCTCATGTCTCAGTTCTTCTGTAGAAGTATTAATCGTTTAGATAAAGTTGCAAGTATAATATGTGATCAACCACGTCTCAGATAGATAGATAGATAGATGGATAGATGGATAGATGGATAGATGGATAGATGGATAGATAGATGGATGGATGAATGGTCCTTGCGTCTGATACTACGCCTTTGATGTCAGGAGGATGTCTCAAAGCACAGCACAGGATTTACCTTTAAGACTATGCCACAGGTCAAGGGAAAAAATGTATGAAGCCATCTAATTGTTGGCAACCACATGCAGAACGTGGGTTAATTGGGATCTATAGAATTTGAGACGGAAAGAACACATGTCTCAGCTTTTTCAGCAGTGCTGTAAATCACCTGCACTTCCTTTCAACATTCCTATAAACTGTCCAGCAGACAAATGACTCATTTTAGCAATGATGGGAATGAATTCCTTATGACTTAGGTCATGTGGAAAGAAGATAAGCTATGAGGCGTTCTAAGATTCAGCAATCATGATTTAAATTACATGTTAGAAACAGTACATGTTTTAAAGTGTGGGATGAAGGGAAGGCTATGTACATGAAAGATTTAAGGGGTAGGTCAGAAGTTTGAAGATACAATACTAAAATATAGTCCTAGTTTAGCTAACATTGAGTTAACGGATCTTAGATGGGGCAAGCACTATGAAAGGTACTTTTATGTCTAGTCACGCCCTGTTAAAAATATGCATATGTGGATGTAAAGTGATAGTAGAACTGGGCGCTGCAATGATATTCTCATGGTCAAGTGGCTCACTTATTTATTAAAATCACTTATTAAGACTGGCCACTTTGACAAAACGCCAGGGCACTGATGATTTGTGGAAAGATTCCCACGGCAATATTCCGAGCTGGACTACAAAGCTCCCAGGTTCAGTGCTCTGGTCTGTACAGAGAAACACTCGTCTCCGGAACATGGCCAGACTACGGCACTACCCCACCCCTCACGCGGCTGAAACTCTGGTCCACGCCTTTATCGTCTCAAGGCCGGACTATGGGAACTCTCTCCTCGTCGGCCTTCCCGGCCCTCCCTCCACACTGCAGGTCATCCAGAACTCTGCAGCTCGTGTACTGTCCCACACCAGACACCGCGACCACATCACTCCCACCCTCGCCCTCACCCTCGCCCTCACCCTCACTCCCACCCTCGCCCTCGCCCTCGCTCCCACCCTCGCCCTCGCTCCCACCCTCCCCTCGCCCTCACCCTCGCTCCCACCCTCCCCCTCGCCCTCACTCCCACCCTCCCCCTCACCCTCACTCCCACCCTCCCCCTCGCCCTCGCTCCCACCCTCCCCCTCGCCCTCACTCCCACCCTCGCTCTCCCCCTCGCTCGCCTCCACTGGCTCCCCATCCCCCAGAGGGTCCAATGCAAGATCCTCACCCTCGCCTACAAGGCCATTCGCCCACAACGCCTTCCAGTCGACCCACTTTACAGTACATTCCGTGAAGCGCTTTGAGACGCCCCAAAGGCACGGGCGGGCGCGCGCCGAACGCAAGGATTATTATCGTCGTTGTGACTAATATTATGATTATGATTATCAGTTGAAATAGCGCTGCCACCGCGTCTGCGCGGGACCGTCCCCCAAGCGCTCGGCGGGAATGCGCTACGAAGCGTAGTGACTGTGTATCTGGCGGGGGGGGCGGGAGCGTGGGGGGGTGGGTGTGGTGGGAGGGGTGTGGTGGGGGGGAGGGGTGTGGTGGGGGGGGGGTGTGGTGTGGTGGTGGGGGGGGGGGTGTGGTGTGGTGGGGGGAGAGAAAGAGAGAGAGAGAGAGAGAGATGGAGAGAGGGAATGAGACAAAAAAGGACAAATGATTCGGATTCCAGGAAGTCGGGGCCATGTGGCAACAAAGCGCACGCGCGTCACAAAGGAGTGGCCGCTGGTGACGTCATTCGCGCGGGAGGGCGGGGCGGGGCAGGGAGGGGCGGGGCCTGAGGCGGTGGGGGGGGGAGGGGGGGGAGAAGGGGTGGAGCGAACGCTCTGCCCGCAACGTCATCGAAATAGGATCCGGACCCGTCGTCGCACCCCCCCCTCCTCCCCCACCACCACCACTGGCCCCGCCCCCTACCCGCCGCGGACTGACACCACCGTCACCCACCCCACCCCGACAAATGCGGTGATGCGGTCGCGATTCGGTCACGTTGTCCTGGAAATTACGTCACGCGAAAATTCCGGCCCCGCCCCCCGGGCCGCCGGCACTTTTTCTTACCTTTCTGCTTTAAAACCAAACCAAACCGAGGAGAAAGAAATATATACACACACACACGCGCGCGCGCGCACCTTCGGAGCGGCCTTTCATTTGGGAAAAAAAAACAACTACTTTGAATAGAGTGGGGGAGGGGATTCTGTTGAGGCGGCGGAACAGTACCGCCGGATAGGACAGTGACGGCGGCGGTGCTGAGGCGGGGAGGGAGTGAGTGAGTGAGTGAGTGAGTGGGTGGGGGGGGGAGGTGCGGAGTGCGCGTGCGCCGTGTCCCGCCCGCCTTTTAGCCGTTGGCAGTCCAGTCGGAGTGTGAGGGGAAGAGAGCGAGAGAGACAAAATGGCGGCGACGACGACGACAACGACGGGAAGCGGGTCGGCGGCGGCACCACCACCACCACCACCGACGACGACGACCACCACTGCGGTGCCACCGGCGGCGGCGGCGGCGTCAGCGGCGGCGTCGGCGGGTAACGAGGGGATCCTGATCGGCGACCGAGTCTACTCCGAGGTCTTCCTGACCATCGACAACTCGCTGCTGCCCGAGGAGAAGCTGTCGCTGACCCCGTCCATGCAGGACGGCCTGGACCTGGAGGTGGAGACCGACCTGCGCATCCTGGGCTGCGAGCTGATCCAGTCGGCCGGCATCTTGCTGCGCTTGCCTCAGGTGCGTTGTCCGGTCGCGGTGGTGGTGGGTGTCGGTGTCGGGAGAGAGGGAGAGGGAGAGAGGGGTGGGGGGGGGAGAGCGGGATTTGATGGTGGAGGAAAAAGGGAGGGGGGAGATACCAGGGTCCGGGATAAAGAAGAAGAAGAAGAAGGGGGGAAAAAAAGCTTAAACATTCCGTGTTTTGTGGTTTATTTTTTTCCCCTAAAAAAAAATATTTTTTATTTCCGCGTTTTTCTCTCTTGTTCCCTCTCTCTCTCTCTCCCCCCTTCTCTCTCTCCTCTCTCTCTCCCTCCCTCGCAGGTGGCCATGGCTACGGCGCAGGTCCTCTTCCAGCGCTTCTTCTTCTCCAAGTCCTTCGTCAAGCACAGTTTCGAGGTGAGTCGCGGGGGGTCGGGTGGAGTGAGTTGAGTGGAGTCGAGTCGTTTGGCGCCATGTTGTCTCGGGCCCGGTTGGTTGGACAGGGCCTGTGTGGCTTAGGCCTGGGGTGGGGGAGGGGAGGGAGAGAGAGAGAGCTGGAGGAGGGAGGGAGGGTGGGGTTTGGTATTCTCCCCCCCTGTGTGGGTGGGGTGTACTTTTTTTATTCATATATGTGTACAAATTGCTGTCTGCAAAGGCGGCTTTTAGGCTGCGGCAAATGGGGAAGCCATCGAGCATGAGGCACGGCTTGTGTTTGAGGTTGAAACTGCTTCTCTTTTCTCTCTTCCACCCACACACACACAGAGTATCCCCCCCCCCCGGACTAGTTCCACGACTCATCCCCTCCTGTTGTGTGCAACTGCTTGGAAGTATTGCCACTTTTTCTGGTTATTTAATGTTCTTCGCCCCCCACGCTTACCCAATCGATCCACTTTTGCGGTTGTACCCCCGTTGAAGCACTTTTTGGACGTCTCGCCGACGTGATAAGGCGCTGCAGCTCAAAGTGCAAGGGTGACTTGTATTAGATTGTGGTGATTGAGAATTTGGGGTCCTAATGCGACAGCAGCTTTCTGGAGCAGTTATCAAATCTCTTATCAACGATGCACATGTGTTGAAAGCTGGTATCAGGTTGGCCGTGCATCTTATCTTGTTCAGTGCAGTCGTGGCCTGCTGAATATTTGAACTCTGGTCTGAACCTGCTGAAGTGGTGGGGAAGTGTCTCTATTTGAGGGTACCGTGTGGGTTTGGTGGGGACCATTTCTCTCCCAAATGGGCCAATAGTCTACAGAATCTTTTTAAGTAGGTAGCCTAGCAAATATGTAAAATTGACTGTAATTGTGTTGGTATTCAAGTTAAATAAGTTTGTGGACAATTACAGTATTTTTCCAATGATTTTCAGATTGTTGCTATGGCTGGTATCAATCTTGCATCGAAGATCGAAGAAGCGCCACGCCGTGTGAGAGACGTGATAAATGTGTTTCACCATTTACGCCAGCTGCGAGGCAAAAGGTAAGCTGGTGTCCCTAACTTCAGTTTGCATTAATGTGCAAAGTAATCACTAATTTTGGTTTTAAACATGACTGCAAGAGTCTATTTTTCTTTCAAGGTGACAACTGTAAATATCGGTCAGTCGAATAGTTGTGTACTGACTCCGTGGATAAATGTACCTCGTGGGATGATCCTGAATTGTACAGATCAAGGATGGTTACGGGATCAATCTTGTTCAATTCTCTCACGCTAGCCAATTCAGCTGCCAGGCTAATGAATATGTATTCCTTGGCTAGGGAGGTCAGAAAATTGTCAGGCTTACCTTTTATTGCGCTTCAGCGACTCCTGTTAGAAGTTGCACGTGGGTGAGACAGGATTCAGTTTTGCTATGCGCCTTAACTAAATAGCCCAATGGCACTCACTAAGTAATGAACTACTGTGAAGTTTCCCTTTCCGCATCTTGACAGTTCCTTCCTGAAGAAAATTAAATTGAGACAGTGAACTCTTTCCAGTAGATCTGATCAAAGGCATAATTTTAACTTCTATTGTGAAATTTGAAAATGAATGGGGTCCGAATTAATTTTATTTTAAAAATAAGTGCCAATAAAACTGACTAGCTCAAATAATGAAGTCACAGAGGTAGTGAAAGCACTTTTCAAA
This sequence comes from Callorhinchus milii, assembly GCF_018977255.1. NCBI lineage: Eukaryota > Metazoa > Chordata > Chondrichthyes > Chimaeriformes > Callorhinchidae > Callorhinchus > Callorhinchus milii. The sequence goes on from NW_024704752.1 coordinate 18,574,158, forward strand.
ATCGGTTCCTGAGAAGACAAATAATTAAAATGGCCATTCCTATTCTGGAATTCTTTTAATTCTGTGAATCAAACTAAGCATGGATTACAGGTTTCTTATCAATTAGCAGATGGCCTTGTAAGTTTTTTTTTCTTAAACACTTAAGTTGGGTATTTTGATGCAGCTTTGCTTACATTGGCTTCTTGGACCCCTTCCATGCTACGATTAGGTCTAAGTAAGCTCACAAACTGCTGACCAGAGTCGGTCCGGAATCTGAAAGCAGGCCAAGCAATAGAAAGAAGACAGCTATAGAAGGAAGTGCTGTCACCCTGGAGCACACTGATACATACACGACTTCTGACGTACACCATTATGATGCAATTTCCCTTCTCCAAAGGAACATTAAGCTTAAGTGAGCCTATGTGACTAAACGTCAGTCACACTATGGCCGTGTGAAAGCTGCCAATCTGGATAAAGATGAGTGACAAACTTAAAACAGACTATTGGGAGGCTAGTCTGAATATGTGCCGAAACCCAGCAATTAACCCTCCTAAAAAAATTTACACCTTTAAAGTTTGAAAAAAATAATGTGGAATACAAAAATGAGATTTGCTACTTTTATTCTTCAGAATGTTGATCATTCTGTTTATAAAAATATATAACTATTAACTAGAAATGAAGCACGTAAAATTTTATTTTTAAAAAAAAATCTAAATTGGAATTCCATTTTACTTAGTCTGTTGGAATTATATGAGCTGGTGCCTTGCGTCATATCTTAAATGCTTAAAAATACATTCTTGCATTTGTTTAATATATAGAATGTGATTTAATTCAGATTCATTTTCAGTGCCTCCCTGATATGTTGGGTATTTAACTTGACAAAGCTATACATGCATTTGTGGCAAAAAAATTGCAATCCAAAATTATAAAACTTTGAAGAACCACAAATTGTTGTTTTTTAAAAAAAACATTGAAGTGGTCTGGATTAGAGAAATTTATTTACAAATGAAAATTTGGCAGTTGCTGCAATGTAATTTTTACTGTTGTGCATAAAGTTAAAATACAATATTGACTTTGATTCTTTTTTCCCTTGCAACCAACCAAACAGCGACCAACTACATTTACCAAAGACTGGGTGATGTGGTACGTAAAGATGAAGCTGTCGACATGGCAACAGTGAGAATAAGAAGTGCCGTTTGATCCCGATGGAGAACCAGTGCTCTTTGAACGGGTCACTGGAATCGGGGGCTCTCGAAGGTTGGGCACAGTACTATTCAAACGTAGGAACTCCTGTACTTGGTTCTCAGCTTTTTGTCTTTGCTGTCCAGATGGCATCATCACATTTTTGCCTTGGTTTTAATTTACTTGTGGTCTGTGTATAAAGGAAAGGGAGGTCATTGTACAAAGGAAAGCTTCTTCAAACTATTTGAAGTTGACTGTACATATTCATTCTTTAATTTAAAATGGCATTGAAAGATTATGATACAATAGTTTTATTGTGTCTGAGTATTAGAAACTTAGTTACTTGTATAATTTGCAGGTAAGATTTTTTTTGTGCGTGTTAACATTGAGCTTTTAATAAAAATAAGTCCAGCACAGTGGCATTTTGTGTGGTAGTGCTGGTTTACCCCCATGGATGAATCTTCCATGTCAGGGGGCATTCCAAGGCACAGATGGCATTATAGAGCATTAGGATACTCTATTTTTGGGTCACATTGTCAAGTAATGGCTTATCATTCCCTTTGTGAGTGATTTGTAGATAGATTTCTAGTATGGTTCTACCTAATGAGAATCAGACTGAAATTAGCGTACCTGTTGCATAGGACCTTCAACTAAAATTGGGAGAATAATCCAATCTCTGGATTGCCTACTTTTTGGGCTGTCTTCAGAAGTAATTTTGCAGCAGTGTAGTGCTTGGTGTTCCTGATCACAAAACCAGAAGCATTTTCAACCCTGTGCTTGCGCTACTGTATACCGTCTTATATATTGATATTAGGGGGTGTGGGGGGGGGGCTTTGACTAGTGATAGAAGTACTGTTGAAATCTATACTTCACTATTCTTGAAAGGAAAGTGGAGTTGATCATTACAAAAAAGATTTTTGATTCTAGTTTAATACTCTTAATATTGGCACCAAAGTTGATGTAAGTGCACAATGTTTTTTCTCACTGGACAAAGAAGTGTGTTGTGTGCAACACAGAAAAATTATGAAAAATTTTAATTATTTTCAGTGGGATCCATGGACATGTTCTCTCAAACCATTTCATATGTTGTATCACAAATACACATGATTTTTCCATTTCATATTCTATGCGTTATCAAGCATTGATATTTGACTATCCTTATTTGTGATGGTTTTTGGTATAAATATAATTTCACGTATCTAAATGAAATGAAGTTACCAAGTTTAGCTTCTTTTGAGGATGGTAAACTTCTGGTGTAATCAAGAATAGTTGAAGAACCATTTGATTACCACAAGCAATGCTTTGGAATTTGGAGTATTCATACCAAAATGTAATGGCTTCACATGTCACTATTTGGGGGATTGAGCTGAGCTGCAAAAAGTTGGTGGCAGTTTGATAAAACCAGTCTACAAAAATGGGAAATGAACAGTCATTTGTTCTATTAGCTTTTGAGTAACTCAGATAGTACAAATTGCAGTTTAGGAAGGTTCTGATTAGTGATTTATTGACAGTTAGTGGATGATTTCTAAATAACAGCAAAGTCTCTTCTGGAACTTGTTAATAGAATACAAAATTATATTTGTGTAACACCTTTCATGTCAGGAGGACGTCCCAAGGCGCTGGACATTCAGGGATTTGGACTAGTCATTTGCAGATTCTGTATTTAATGAATGTGTCTGTCTTGTCAGATTTTATTTGGGATGATATCTACAGAGTAGAAAGATTCAGAAACTTACGTTTAAGGTCTATCACAACAAATTCTGGAGGCAGTGCTCGAAACAATTTGACCAAAAGCAGTATGTGTATCAGCACTCAGTTATTTTTTCAGTGGTGCTTCTTTAATTCGTACTACCCTATTGCTTTTCAGAGTACTTGTGCTTGACAGTAACTTTGCTAATTAATTGAAATTATGTAATGTTCCTTAATATGTGGTTTCAACATTTAGTTTTGAAACTTGTTGCCATTAGATATAGCAAGCCTGATTACTTAATATTATATTACTGCTCCGGTAATGTTGGAGTTGAGGCTTATTTCTTCTGATTGCAACTAAAAGTTCTGGAAGTAGCTAAAATCCAGAACTCACAGTAATTACACTTTACAGTAAATCCTGTGCAGCACTTTGAGATGTCCTTCTAACGTGGGAGGTGTGCAATATAAATGCAATGATTATATGGACAAGCAAATTGGAGGCTTGAATCACAATCACCAGATTAGCTAGTCTACATAATCTGCATAATTAGTTTTAGGATATTAGGGTGCATCTGTTAGCCTCAGTGTTCCTGTGCTGGGTAGTGTTTAGGTGTTCATGCTCCTGATCTTTCAGTTTTGGGTGTGGGATATTAGGTAAACACTAGATCATGCTCTGGTATGATGCTCTGTGATGTTGTATTTTGAAGAGGGAAGGAAAACATACTGTATGTAACGAAAGCTAGGGCAGGGATTGGGTATAAAAGATATTTATTAGAGGCACATGACATCAGGGTTTTGTACCAATACTGCTTGGGTAAGTTTCCTTGCACGTGCTTTTCTATAGCTAGTTAGTTGGGTTTCATCTTGTACAACTGGATCGAACATTGTCCACTTAACGTTACTCAATTCACTTTGTCTTGTAAATTGTGATACAGGATTGTATTCATGCTTTTCTGTATAGTTTTGGAGTTGCAATATAGCAGATTCTCTTGTTTGTTAAACAAAGGCTAGTTTGAAAAGGGAAGAGATTTTAGATACAATCTTTACAATTTTGAAATTCAAATGCTAATTTGTGCATAATACCTGTGGCTCATTTTTAACCAGATATGGGAATTTTAAAGTATTTAGTATAGTAAATCGCACATTATATTGTATTCCGATTTTGTTTTTTTTTGAAACTTGGTGTTTGTCATATGTAGCATAAGAGGCAACGACTAAATCAAGTGTTAAAATGAGGTGTAATTTGGCATTTACAAAATTGACTTTGTTCTTTGGAAATTTTGTGTTCAGGTGCTTAGTTTTTTTTGACCATCTGTAGTGATATCCTTTTTCTGATAACCAGTATTAGCTGTTTAACAGACCGACCGGGCTAATAAAGTGCATTTTACTGTATGATGTAGCTCAATGAAATGGACAGCACAAGACCAAGGCTTTGGATGCAGTTACAGGAGTTTCTTTCCATGGTTGTTGGTTGGTTGAAAGGGAAAATTCTAGAGAGAAGTTGAAATGGCTAACTCGAGTTTCAAAATGTTTGCATTTTAGACATGCAAAATGGTCTTTGATTTTTTTCTTGAATTCAGGACTCCAGCATCGCTGGTACTTGATCAAAACTACATTAACACCAAAAACCAGGTCATCAAAGCTGAGAGGCGAGTGCTGAAGGAATTGGGGTTTTGTGTTCATGTAAAGCATCCACACAAGGTAGGTCTCCCACTTATTTGAATCCTTATGAACTCCAGGTTAAGTATACTTCAGTGTATAAATAAAACATTTAATCATATTTGCACATTACTTTTGCTTTTGAACTGGGAATATTTGAGTTGTCTTTAAAATAAGGTTCTTTCCCCCACCAGATCATATTTATGTATCTCCAAGTGCTTGAGTGTGAACGCAATCCAACTCTGGTCCAAACAGCCTGGTAAGTTGCTTTTACTTTGACTTGTAGCCAAGGAAACTGTATCAGAAATAAAAAGTAAAGAAAACTGAGGTTGAAACTTTTGCCTTTATCACTATAGAATATAATTGGATCTCATCTTGAAATATAAATACTGTACTCCTTTTTAAACTTAACATAATTGTTCCTTTAATTCCTTCCTGGTTTTGATATTTCTGGATACTGTTTCCATGGCCTATTTCTTTTCTACCATAAAGAAGAGCTCGATCTAACTTTGATCTTTTTTTCTACTCTTTAATTAAAGGGTAGTCCCTGATGGTAAGTCATAGAACTCAGAAAGAACTCTTCCCTCTGAACTCTGCTCCTCAACTTCATGACTTCTGGATGGCCTCTGATTTGGCTGCCCCTTCATTCAGTCCAGTGCAAGCTCTCACCCGAGACAGCTATTCACTGAAGTGGTCACAAAACATCTGGCAACATCACCTACCGTAGTTCTGGCGGGGTTTTGAAGGATTTGTATTTGCTTCTGCACATGGATGTTCAACATGCATACATTCAGTAATTTATCTAGTTGACTTAAGGTTTTGAATGTGCACATTGTTTTTTAAGCATGTTGAAAGAAAGGGTTTCTTTAGCTTGTGCATAGCACAGTATTAGCATCAGTTGCTGTGTTTCTAAGTATCTGCTAAAGTTTGCGGACTGTCCTTGTTTGATATCCCCAGCCATAGTTTCCTGTAGGGATTGTTGGAAAGGGATCAGCAGTGGGAAGCACTGACTTTGTGGTCTCTGCTTTCTCAAACATAATAATAATAATCCTTGCATTTGATATAGCGCTTTTCACGTCGGGAGGACATCCCAAAGCGCTTCACAGAACACACTGTAAAGTGAATTGACTGTATATTTGTGGGCGAACGCGGCAGCCAATTGCGCACAGCAATGTCCCACAAACAGCTGTAGATTGAAAATGACCAATTTATTATTGTTTTGCTTTTGGAGGGATTATTATTAGGCTCTGTGTGGAGTAAGGAAACTTGCCCAAGGTTTCGCCCTCTGCCTGGAATTGAACTCAGGTCTCTCACTTGCAAAGCGAGTGCTCTAACCACTGAGCTACAGGACTCCACATGGTTGCTGAGTCCATTTGTAATGCTGCTACTGATGCTTCAGCTGAAGTCTAATTTGACAAAACAGGGGAGTTGAATCTGCGATACTGCTGGTCTATTTTAGACTGAACTCGAACATAACGATTGTTTGATAAATGATATTTGTATCACAAAATGACAGATAGTTGATGCTGAATGCAAGAATGCTCCCAAATATGAAATACAGGAGGCTACTGGCAAGTGCTTAATTTATGTAGGATACATAAATACATTACGCCCCACTGAGACAGTGTACGTAAAGTGTAAGCAACGTTTGGCATATATAGGACCAAGTGTAAATAAAATACCTCATACTCAAGGCATGCAGCAAATTACCTGCAATCTGCTTACATTGGTAAAATACTATTAGTTAAGATGCTGTCTGGGATTGAAGATTGCACTTTGAATGAATACCCATTGATTTAGCAGCTCTACCCATCATCTTTTGAGTGCCCAATGTCATCACTAGTGCTTATTACATGGAGCTGAAATTAGACTTCCCAGCTCATTTGCAACCAGAATTAAAAAGATGTAGGTTAAGATAAATTGAAACTGCCATTAGTTTATTGGATGGGTGAGCTAATACAACCTGTAGTACTGTAAATGATTTCATCTGAACTTGTTTTTCTGCAGCAGCTTTGTTGGGGGGATTTAACCATAATGCTCATGATGGTTGTTCAAAAGAGCTGCAGAGTTGGAGGCATTTTTAGTTTTATCCCAGTTGTCATCTAGTGCAAGAGCACCTTTAACAAAAAAAATTCCTCTACTTGCGCCTGAATTTATTTTCACTTTGGATAAGTTTCCATGGGCATATTTTTCACACAGATAGTCGTCATGTTCTTGTGTACGCTTGGACAATTCTGTTGTATCCTGCCAGCATCCAAATGCACATCTCTTCTGGAGAGTGACCAAGAAATGGGGCCAATTTATTTTCTTCACCCAGGCTTTAAGGCACCATAAAGATTGTAGCACTGGCTTGCTGCTGCTCAGCTGAGAAACTTGCAGAGACGAGAAGCCAAGTGCGTTCTGTATGGCTTAATGCCGCGCCATGCTTGAATTCACCAAGCCATTAAGAGAAGATTTCAGAAAGTTAACGTGTCGCATATTCTGGCTTCATAGTAGGTCTAGAAAATGATGCGTATGAAAGTAGTGTCTGCACATCACCATGGTGTACTGTAATCTGGCTCCTTTGGGGTAGAGCAGAGTATAATATCATTGATGTTATTCACGTGTCCCATTGGGTGGTACAGTTACTTATTTTGAATAAGACATTTAGTTTCAAGATCTGTAGCTTGCTCAAGTTCCAGAAACAGGACTGTTCCAGAACCTAAATTTCCTGTTTGGCATTTTTCCCCCATGGAGTTTATGGGGGGGTGGGGGGGACAAGTTTATTTTTTAATTAGGTAAATGGTTTGGATTATTGAAGTTATTGCTTTTAAGGATTTACATTGATTTTGAAACTTGCACCAGTACGGTTAAGATTGTGCTTCCTTCCACGTTTCAAATTCCTTTAATTCGTGTAATTTGGAGCCGATGAAGGTGTCGGAGGGCATTTATTTGAATTAAGAGCAAAGTCACTCGAGTCTCCTTGCCTGTTTTGCATACTTAATCATGTGACTTATAACTCATTGCTCTCTCTGATGTCTTTCAGGAATTATATGAATGACTGTCTCCGAACCAATGTATTTGTCCGGTTTAATCCAGAAACTATAGCTTGTGCTTGCATCTATCTTGCCGCTAGAGCTCTACAGGTGAGTGGAGAAAAGCCAGTTGCGGCAGATTATGCTTAATTTAGGTTATCAGCACCTGGGTGTTGCTTCTGTTAAAAGCGCTCAGTTAGGGTGTGGCCGGTAGAAAATTCTTTGGTCTAGTATTTTGTGCCAGACTAAATGCCAAACGGATGAATTGTAAGTTTCCTTATCAATCTCATCTAAGTAGGATCTGGTGGGCTAATCATCATTGACGCTGGTCATCTTGTGCTGTATTGTGTTAATGGGCAGTTGAGACATATGAAACATTGCTATGTCAACGGTTTTCAAAATGTGATTGATTTTTCCTTCTGTTCCCTCAGATATTATTGCCAAATCGCCCTCATTGGTTTCTGCTTTTTGGTGTAACTGAAGAAGAGATCCAGGATATCTGCACCACAACATTAAAACTTTATACACGGAAGAAGGTGATTCAGCTAACTTATAAATATTCTCCAACTTGATTAACTAAATCTTAATGAGTATTTAATTGTAATGCTGGATCTATGGTCTGCATGATATGAGCTATTTTGAAAACTTACCAGCAAATGTGTTTCCGCAGCCTAATTATGAGTATTTGGAGAAGGAAGTGGAGAAGCGAAAAGTTTCCTTGCAGGAAGCCAAGTTAAAAGCCAAAGGGCTGAATCTTGATGGCACGCCTGCTCTCTCTACACTGGGAGGCTTCTCTCCTGGTTCTAAACCAGGTAAGTTGTGTCTTCATGGAAATTGTGTGTTATTTCTAAATAATAAGGGCTCCTCAATGGTGGCATCCCATATATAATATGGATTTTTTTTTCTTCCAGCTTCACCTCGGGAAGCAAAGATTGAGGAGAAGACACCTGCTATGCAGGGCCTTAAAGCTATTAAAAAAGAGTCAGAAGACCGGCAGTTGAACTCCAAAAGTCCTTACAATGGGTTAGTAAATGTGCTTCCATATGTTCAGGCTGTTTTGTTAATTTTGTTAAGGGTTATTGTTAGGGTGGAACTTTTATTCACAGTTTGCTTCAAACCTTACTGAATATTTATGTAATCTTGCATTTGTGTTGCTTCACAGTGAATCCGTATTGACTAGGATCCTGTTCAGTCAGGTCAAGTCGTCTGCTGATTTTATGCATTGGTTCACATGCATAATGATCACCTGGGCAAGATCCTGGATAACGGGTATAATCTCTTTTGGAAAAGGGCTGTGTAATTACTTAAGTCTTTGTTTCAAAATTTACAGGCTCAGAAAAGAAAACCGGAGCCAAAACAGTAGGAGCGTCAGCCACTCAAGGTCACGGACACGATCAAGGTCACATTCCCCGAGAAGGCAGTAAGTGTGACAAACACGTGACAGATTGACCCGTGTACCTTTTCAGGCAGATCGGGTTTCTGTACCGAGCTTCAACTACTTCAGATTAACTTTTAGGCTCTATTTACCGGGTTATGGTCTTAATTTAAAAACTTTGGTTCATGCTTTTTTTAAAATGCTATACAATGACTTGCTGAACACGAGTATGCAAACTACTACAGAAGTCTCTTTGGTGGGAGTGTCTTGCTTGTATTGCAGGACTGATCCCTTTTTCAGTCTCTGTCTCTACCAGTCGTGTGAGCCAATATGTTCCCTCTTGCCTTTTCTCTCTCCTCCTCCCCCCCCCCACCCACTCCATTGATGTGTGAATGCCTGTTCTGTTGTTGCATCTTTTTGAAGTATTAGCAGTATGCTGCTAACATTTTAAAGTCTCAGTAAAATTGAGAACAAATCATTGATGAAAATCAATCTGAAGTTTTTTTTCCCTCTCCTAGCTATAATAGAAGAAGCAGGTCTGGGACATACAGCTCTCGGTCAAGAAGCAGGTCCCATAGTCGCAGTATCTCCCCACGTCGGCATCATATCCACACATCACCCCACATCAAAGCAAAACTGCAGCGTAATGAAGAGAACAAGAGCTCTGCTAGGCATGGTCACAAAAGGAAGAAATCTCAGAGTAGATCGCATTCCCGCAGTAGATCGAGGGAACACTGTGATCCTATAAAGAAACGCAGACATGCCAAAGAGCACCACAGGGATAGAAATGAGCGATCAAGATCTTATGAAAGGTCCCATAAAGGTAAACACCACAGCAGCAGTCACTCAGGACATGGTAGGCATCGTCGATGAACACTGGAGACTTGAATTGATAGCTAAATGTAAAATTACGTTCTGTTCAATGTGTCATGTATGTATGGGCTGTATGTAAATGACGTTTTTCATAAGACGTTTGTTTAAAGACAAGTTCTTTAGTTTATATGTAAGGATCATTAATGAAAATTTGCACACTTTCAGAAATATAGAAACTTTATTTGACAGTGTACAGTTAACCATGGACAGATTTATGTATGCAGAGTTTTTTGTGTTCTACAGAAAGTGAAAGGAGATGGCTGTAGAATTGTACCTTATTTTTATACAAAGAATATGGAAACTGGTATATTTAAGTATAAGTTGGTCCTTTTGTTTAAACTGGTGATTACTTCGTTGGACTGGTTTTTAGTCTGCATGTGGTCATACATTTTTACACAAAAATAAAGGTTTGAAAAAGAAGTTGATGTATCCATAGTCTTTCGTAATTTTATAATGTTCAATATTCAGTGTTAGTTGTTTGGATCAGATTTAGTTGCTGCTTCTTGATATGGGTGCGGAAAGCCTAAAAGTTGCTTCCAGCATTGAGCTGAAAATTGACATCAAGTGATTCTCTGCTCCTGGGTTGCACCTTGAAGCCAGTGTATAATTTATTCAAGAGAGAGGTGCTTGATTGCAAGGATGGTATCTGTGCTGCAGTTCAACACGGGTTGGTGCATTATCAGTTATCACAAGACTAGGCTTTGGGCACCATCGAGTGCTAAATGGAGACTTCAGTACAACAGTTGATGATGTTTTCTCATCCCAGTTCATAGTTCTAAATTAGCAGCTCTAGTCACAATCTCCCAGTGCTTTGCTGGTTGAAACCGTCCTCAATAGAGAAAGGAACACTTAATCTTGTCCTTGGAAAATGATTCATCCAGCTGAAAATGCAACCAACCTTTGGCAGGGAGAACTCAGCAGATGTGCTTGATCATAGAGTTGGAGGATTATAAGGGATGGGAGCAGACTGAAATAGCCACATTTTCTACTGGATCCAATCATTCTGTGAAGTGTCGGCCTCACGCAAATTTTAAGAGAAAAGGGAATGCCCTTTGATATTTTGTTTTTGTTGCATTATTGTTTGTAGGTTTCAGTAAGAATGTGGACATTTTGTATTTTGACAGCTGTGTAGACAAGCAACTAACCAGAATAGAACACATAAATATAGCCATGGTTTTCACTTGACAGTGATAGATGGAAAAATTGTATTAAGATACCAATAAGTTATGGTGGTCTTATGATCCATAACTGATTTGATCTGCACATCTGTTCATTAAGCCAAGACTCCCAGGACTAAGAAATGAAAAGTTTTCTAAATTTGAAATTGAGCACTTCCTGATTCTTTGCATTAGAGGCCACATGCAGAGTGAAGACTCCTACTACTGTGCTCCAACAGGGAATCTGAACACCCTACGCATCCCCCGCCCACACACACACACACCCCTCTGAGAATAAGACAAGTAGCAACCTGAAAATGGCACACCTTCCATATTGGTGTGATGGATGTTTTCCATTTCCCCTACCTGATAACCTAATGTCTTGAGGGAGATAACTGATTTAGTGCAATTAAGAGTAATTTATGAGTAGATATCTCTGCTGTGCATTTGGAGATGCTAGCAGTTAGATTCAGAAAGCTCAAACTTATTTATAGCAACAAGAGTGAGCAAAATTCTAATGTGCAGTATGTATTGGTTTGGGCTGGATTCCAGTTGTAGAGGTGAGCAGTATTGTTTGCATTTACAAATGAATGTGTTCTGGCAACAATTGCTATTGTGTATAAGAAGGTAGTGCTTAAAATAACCTTTTTGTGGATTGTTACCAAACGGGTGTTTTTGCCCGGTGGATTTTGCTTCCTCTTTATTTTCATTCCATCAAAAGGATAAATACATGAAACGGGTAATGGAAATTTGTTCTGCAACCTGGTTGTAAATTGAGTTTTTATGTAATCATTCATGAACTTACAGTGTCCAATTCTATGTGCATTTATAAAGAATTAAAATGATTTTTCAGACTTAACAGGGTGGAGTGATTGCAAAGAAACCCTGGGGTATGAAAGTCACTGACTACCAAAGATGGTGACTATTGATTAAATGCATAGAAACGGTTCAAAGAGCACAACTCCACACTCAGCAGAATCCTATTCTCTCCCTCTCCCCTCCCAATTTAATAACTACACTTCTCTCCTGCTGTTGGCCCCTCAGTCTTCCCAAGCAAGGTGAAAAAACATTGTCCATTCAGATTACTCTTCACCCATGAACATTTTTCTTTTTTTAAGATCTTTTGTTGGCTTAAATACCTGTAGACACTGCTCTTATCAGTAAATCTTGCTGAGTGGTTTGACAAGTTTATATTGCAAAAGTTGCTCAATCAAAATCAAGCGTTATTATGAATATTGAAGTAGAGGTATTTAATAGAATAAAATACACCCAAACAATAGTTGCATGAGTATAGCCGATGCCGGTCTACGATTGTGTTGAACAAGTTTAGTGCACATACCAGGGATAACTAAAAGTTATTGGGTATGCAGGTATTTACAGCCTCACAGACTGGCAAATATATGGAATGGCCTGCAGAAGTCACAATGCTGGAGGTCGATTGTATCAGCTAATCCAAAAGCAAATTGGATAGCAATTGAATAAATTGAGTGTATTTTTCTTACTTTGGGTCCAGCCAGATGGATTTCATTCCTCTTTTTGATTCTGTACTATGTTTTATGAGCTACTGCTCTGCATTGACTCGGATTCCCAACCATGATGTTTAACGCTAACCAAACGACAGCCACAGAATGGAGTATCTCACCACGTCACACTCTATTGCTTCGCTTGAGTTTTTCCATTTTAAAAGACCAAGCACCACTATGCAGGATAATATCCTACGTTTCCTGCGGTGAAAGTATGTAGAGAATTATTTGTGGTGATGTAATATTATGGGAAGCACTTGAACATTCTGTCATTTGATACAAACAGAAATAGAAACCTGTTATTTTCCACTCTTACATAAGGAACAAAGGCTGCACAATTTTCTTAGCTTATGTCAAAGTGACTAAAGTGCGGTGACTAATGTAGCATCAGCAAATTGTGTAGTCTTCCAAAAAATAAACCTAACCAATTAATGTTCTGAATATGGATGAATGTAGAATATTGGCTTGTACACCAGAGAGAGACATTCACTTCATCAAAATATGATGAGATCCTTTTTACCTCAGTCTTATTGTTTTCCCTGTCCAGTTCTCCTCCCCTCTCTGTCTTTTCCTTAAGGTATTTGACTTTTTTTTAAATTGAATGAGTGGATGTGAGTGAGTCCTCCATTCTGCCACCTTGGCTGGCATTTTTCACTGGTGAAATTGGGCAGTGAGCAATGGCGAGCTCTTCAAATGATAGCATCTTGGCCTGATGTCCATGCACAGCGCCAGCATCAGTGGGGTTGGTGCAGTTACGAGGGGGATAGATCCCTGACTTATTGTTTAGAATATTTCAGATGTGTTTGCTTATTTCCGTTAGAGATGTGAGGGACCATACATACGCCAGCGGTGGCCATCCAAATCTACTTGATTGAATATATCTTGATTCAAGGGCATCGCTGCTCAGAGGCTGCTGGAGATGAGGCAGTGATTTTGCTTGGACTGATTTGAATGTTCGGCCCCACAGGCTATACGTTAGCCACCATTGCCATACGCAATTAAAACACGTTTTAGCCGAGTTGTAGCACAACGTGACTTCAGACACCCATCTCTTACATGAAACGTACAAGACTGAGTAACAAACTGAGAAACAAACTTGTACAATGTCCCAGTACACAATCGTTAAGTGTGTATATTGCAATACGTTACGAGAATACTATAAAGAAAATGCTCTGATAAAAGTTTTTGAAGTATGTTTCAGTAGTAGAGCACAATAGAGGGTTGGATGACTTTTTTTAAACCGCTTGCGTTAAAATTCTCATCCATGCTAGGTTATTGTAATATGCTTTTATCTTAAAAATGTGCTGTCTTGATTAGTGTCTATAATCTACATTGTCGTTGCTGTTTGTGTGTTATTTACTATCACACAAACAGCTGTTGTAACTTAATTTTCTGGGAAAAGGTCACTTTCCATATCTCCAGTGTTGAGTGAATATTGTCCACACTTCAATTTGACTGCTTAGTATTTATTTTAACACAATTGCAAAAGCCTTGAATTTACTATTTCTGCCATTCCACAATACACCCATTCTTGGCTCGTATACATAATAATAATCCGTGCATTTGATATCGCACCGTTGAGACATCTCAAAATGCTTCACAGAATATACTGTGAAGTGCAGTGACTACATTTTGTGGAAGAAACATGGCAGACAATTGCGAACAACAACATGCTACAAACAGTCGTGGATTGGGTAACCAAATGATTGGGGTTTTTTTTTGAAGCAATGCTCCCCCGAGTTATCAGATCAACTTGTGCACGACTAGAATAATTGTATCACACAGCACCTCAGGTCGATGTCTAAAAATACACCATCCACGAAACTGATCTAAGATTTCCTTTCCAGCTGCTTTCTAGTTAGGGTTGTGCAACCTTTAATCAAAACATTGAACTTTCTGCTTGTGCTCTTGTGAATTTTATAGCTGTCGGTGATTACAGCTGGCAGAGTATGCATACGATGGCATATATCCCTCTTAGAAGAGTATGCAGAGCAGGCATTGTTTTTTTTAAAAAGTACTAGCTGTAAGAGTAGTAAATCCATTCAAACCATTGTTACTTCTATTTAAACCTGGATTGAAATCCTTGCAACACATTTTTTATTACTGTAGATGGCAGTCCAATACATATTAATGCAGAACTAAGATATTGTTTCAAAACTAATACTGTGTTTACTGTATATTCATCAGGAATACTTTGTACAAATTGTAAAACTTTTTTCCTAAACTTTGGGAGCACCTGTACACAAAAATATTCATTGTTGAGTATAAGATGCGTTAGTACTGTGTAGGGTAGGATTGTAGTACTTATCAAAACAATTTGGGATTGAATTTACAGTATTTAACCTCATTCCTTAATAAGATATCTGAATAATGGATATATGGAAATCTATCCAGTAACTAGAAAAATCTTACTAACCTGTGTGGACCACTTATCGGAGAGGAGCTGCTGGAATTATAATGCGATTCCTTATAAAGGGATTCTTTCCCATTAAGGAATGCTGCAAATTATACTATGTAATTGTTCCTTGATGTTCTGCTGAATTTCCTGGTTTTAACTGATATTTGTTGGGATTTAACTGATGTTTGTTGATGTAAACTGAAACAGAGCGGCAGGAGACAGGGACATGGTTGAGGCGAGTATTGTACACAGCTTCTATATTTTGTAAACCTCTCGGAAGAACCGATTATTTTCGAATCAGTTTTATTTAGAGTAAATTTAAGCTGTTAGCTAAGCAATGGTTTCATGCCCTTATTCAATTGGTAGAATGCAACACGATAGAGTTTTTTAAAATTCCACGTTTGATGTTATTTTAGTGCAGTTCTGAGTTCATGTGCTGTGGCCTAAAGTCTGAGGCATTTCACAACGAGTCCCTTGTGTGAATTACCCCTATATGTTTGTCGAATCATGGTTCACTTTCGATCAATAGGCTGTTAAATGCTGCCAAATTTCAGGTAGAAAACGCCTAAGCATTCCATTATCTATAATGTTTGCAACTTGTTTCTGATAGTAAGTTCTAAGAAGGTCAAGAAACTGTAAATATTAACAAGATTGGCTAATTTAAAGGAAATAACCATTAAGATGACCAAGATGGTGCTACAGTAGTCTTCAAAAACATTGAGTTTACAACGATCATCATCCTTGCCTTTCTTTCTCTTTGATACAAAGCTATAGCTTTCTATAGCTCCTCCCTTTCTATTCCGAATGCTTTCATTCCAGTTCTGATTCATTCTGATGTCGGTTGTTTTTTCTGTTGGGCTCTAAATTGAATCGTCTTGAACACACCCATTAAACACCTTCTAGTCCTTGAACATTAGTGCACACGATCAAAACCTTTACTTGCATGAAAAGACCTCAAATCCTGTTTGTTCACCAGGACTTTGCTCTTCCCTTATTTCTGATTGCACAACTATAACCACTTTACGGTGTTCACGGTCTCCTCATTCCCACCATGCGATTCAATGGTAACTCTGTGACTCTCAGACAATCCATTCCAAATTGTGCCAACTTGAATTTCAGCCATAGGCAAACTGGTTGTGAAATGGTGTGCAAATATTGATCAGGCTTCTTCCAATGGTTTTCTCGTTCTGTCAAAAATCCTCCATTTCCAACCGCCTGCCTTTAATTGCGTGACTCAGCCTTAACCTCGTGTGATCTTCATCTCCCGCTGCAAGATTGATTCTTTCTATCACTTCCCCTCGATTGGTTCCACCACGATCGCTTTCATCATGTTGAAAGTTATTCCATTCGATAAAGGCAGGAGTCTGCCACAGTAATCATTCCCCTGCTGCTGCCAGTTATTCATCGGTAATGCTTTTTTTTCCCCCCCAATTGGTATCTGAGAAATAACCATTTATTCATGACATATTGGCTCCTCTCCAACATTTATTCATTGTCGTTTATTTCAGTGCCACTAAACCCATATTTAACACTTGAAACATGTACAAAATGATAATTGGGTTTTTCTCTGCCGTGTTTTATATCCTGCCATGCAACTTCATACTGCGTGCTGGGAAAATGAGCAATTGACCTCCAAAAGCCTCTGCCAATACTGTAGCGCTATGTAAAGTAAGTTTGTGTACAGACAAGTGTGAAAGGAGGACAGACCTGATCAAATCAAAGTGGGTTGTTTACAGTGGCTCATGGCCATGTGTCCTGTTTGGTTCGGCTTAAAGCTGGTGAGAGGGAGAGCGGGAAGAACTTGCTTTCCAAAAACGTTAGAGGATGACATTGTGGTGTTTGGTCCTCCCTCTGCTGGCTCCCACTCTGTCCCTGCTGTGGGGTGGGGTGCCTGGGAATGTACAGCCAGGAGTCTTGAGGAGGAGATTCTAAGGGGCAGAAGGTCGTACCTGGGTATTAGGTCCATTGTTCAGGTTCTGCAGACAGACAGACATCTGAGCTGTAGCACGTTCATTCACCGACTGCTGCTAAATTGCTTCATGAGGCCGTGATGATCAAAGCAAGTGGCTTACAAAGCACAATGAAGGGTCTTGTAGGTGAATATACAGCACCTGGGCTCAACACGTAACTTTGGTTATCTCTGGCTGTGGCATTTGAACACAATGCCTGACTTCAAGGCTGATTTTTGAAAGTATTGAAGTATCACCCGAAGCCATGACTCATCTTCCCATTGCTTCCCCCGTATTTATACTTCTATTGAGAGCGGGTACAATCACCCATAGAAGGCAACTTCCTCCTCCGCTAAGAACTCATTTCACTGCCATAAACACACACTTGTTGGTGAAGCTTTGAGGTACGAGAAAGCCAGAGTGGAGGGCACAGAATACCTGTGGTTTGTTGTGTGGTATGTGGCCTTCCTACTAAATGTTTGCACACAAGAAGCAAGGAACCAACAACCGAGTAAAATCTTGAGAAGTTCTCCCATTGAGCCCATACTTTTTTTTCCCCCCCGTGACCTTTCACTTGATAGGTTACGAGTGGGGGGGAGGAGAAAAAGAGTACAGAAAGCAAGCAAATAGAGATTATTATTAATCAGAGGCCAATGGATACACACGACTGTGAAGGAGTACCTTGTAAGTGTACTGAGGGATGGAAGCAAAATCTTCAAGAATCAATCTTTTTGTTTGTTTATAACTTGGGAAGTTATTTATTGGCAACTGCTCTAGGAGAAAGGATACGACCAAGAAGCTTACTCACCGAAAAATTGTGTTTTATTTTACATAAAAATTCGATATGAAATCTTGGTGAAATTCATTTATTGATCAGTATAAATAGAGTCTGGCACTGAACTGTGAAACACTGATCAAAAGGGGAAACCGGGAGAATCAGAAGCGAATGAAAATAAAAAAAAAGGAGCAGCAAAGTTGACCTTAAAGAAGTACAAACACTAAATACGAATGCTTTGTGTCAAAGCACTGTCAAAACTATGTTTTTAATGTATACTGCACATGATTTAGCACATATCAAAACAGATATGGTGTGTGTGTGTGTATGTACTGCAGATCCAGAGAGAGAAGGATGCAGGGTGGAAGCAGGAATAATGCGGCATATGATAAAAGATGGTAATGGTAGCTGTGCCCTTGGCCTCCAGTATTCTCTTGTTTTAAGCCAGGAAGAGAGAAGTCTATCCGATTATCAAACACTTTAGATGACTTCCATGTCTGTTTTGCGATAGTTAGCTGTCATTCAGTGAGCAGTGTTGCAGAGCGCATTCAGTAGGGGGTGTCCTATGTAAAATCTCATTCTCAATCAGTAATCCATGATTGTTATTGTTAACCAATCTGAGGGTGGTGCATGAGCTCCCCACATGAGCTCACTTGCACACTCCCCAGTTTTACCAGTTTCCATTGCAGCTCAGTTCCCTTTAAGCATTCTGCTTTAGTACTCAAGCTAGCTCTTGGTATATTTTGCTGAAAACACGGCTATTTATTTGCCGTACTGTTCAGAGGAGCTGACGAGGAAAACACAAACATAACTGTCAGGTTAATCTGGTAAAAGGCTCTTGTTTTGAGAAAATGGCTGTTTCGCCCACAAAATATGCAGTTAATTCACTTTACAGTGTATCCTGTGAAGCGCTTTGAGATGTCTCAAAGACGTGATCAGGCGCTGTATCAAATGCAAGGATTATTATTACTTATTATCTTTGTGTCCTTGTTGTAGAGAAACTACTTGGAAATGTGTATTAGTAATTCAGCACTCAAAGAGTTAATAAATGTTTACTTCAATTCGATTCAAAAAAAAGGAACCTGATTCCTACAGGTTGAACTGACATTCCTATTTTCGGTAAATAAAAGATTACAAGCAGTAAAACAAGTTTGGGCTAAAGGGGGGAACTGTACGTAACGAGAGAACACACCCAGTTCACTGTATGCAAATCAGGAGCAGCATGTTGGGCAATTAGATTTGTTGGGCAATCAGATTTGTGTGACATACACGTGCATACACACGCACACTGTGCTTGATCTGAGAGTATTCTGCGTATTACAGTGTAATATTTGCAAAGCAACTCAAATAATGAGAGATGATTCCAGTGAACCTTTTTTTTGCCCATTGAA
Source organism: Callorhinchus milii (assembly GCF_018977255.1). NCBI lineage: Eukaryota > Metazoa > Chordata > Chondrichthyes > Chimaeriformes > Callorhinchidae > Callorhinchus > Callorhinchus milii. The sequence goes on from NW_024704752.1 coordinate 18,593,122, forward strand.
TATTTTATTTGTTGGTGAGGGGGACAGACAGCTTCCTTTTTAAGGTTGTCGCCTCTTGTCGTCTTCCGCTGGCCGAGATGATGGGTAGGCCTTTTGCTCCCCACCAATCCCACAATGAACCTGTTGCAGCAGTCGCAAGATTAGTTTACCTCCCCGCCATTTTCCTCTTGTACCCTGTGAGAAGCTCTTGGCATCTTCCGGTTCCAGTTGAGTCAACAACAACAACTTGTGTTTATATAGTAAGGGGTAGCGTCCTGAAGCAGTTGACAGTGGCGGAGTCTGTCCCTGAGGGAGTGGGGAGATGACCATAAGTACGATCAAACAGGAAGGTCTTTAGGCAGGATTTGAAGGTGGGGACGGTGAAGGCAAGGCGGAGGGATTGAGGGAGAGAGTTCCAGAGTTTCGGGGCAGAGTGCTGAAGGCACGGCCACTGATAGCGGTGCGGAGGGGACGAGGGACAATCAGGAGGCCGGAGCTGGCCGAGCGGAGGCAGCGTGTGGCGAAGTGCCAGGCCATGAAGGGATTTGAGTCCCTGTATTCTGTGTCACACACTGTTATACTGATGTTCCGATGCAAATGAGAGATTGTTGATAGTGAGCGATAAATTGTCCATTGTACAGTCGCAACATGTTTTCATTGATTGTGTTGCAGCACTTAATAATAATGATAATAATAATCCTTGCCTCTGAAGCAAGGGTCAATAACTGAAACATCTCAAAGAGCTTTACATCTAATTGCTGTCAAGCGCACCAACTGAATTTGTAGGTAAATCTGTTCTCAGCAAGGTCCCGCCAAACAGTCATGACGTAAATGACCCATTTTATTTGGAGAATTCCTGGTCAGGACACCAGAAGAAACTCCCTTCTATTTTTCAAATCGTATCGTGGGATCTTTTAAGTTACAGCCGAACAATCGCAGACTGGACCTTGGTTTAACATCCGACCTAAAATAATCAATGGATGTCGATCCCGTCTCTCAACATTGAGTAATAAAAATAACATTTGCATTTGATATAATGCCTTCTAAGCGGGGTCTCCTTGCAGCTGAACTGGCTCCCAAGGTGACATGCCTGGCAATTGAATGTCGGATTCGAGCCAGTCCGGTTCCTGAGCCAGGAGGGGCTGCAGTATTCCAGGACACCGCTGACGACAGCCCAGCCTGGCTCAGCCGACCAGTCACTGGGGGCAAGGAGTCCTCCCACACAGCTCCTGTTAACCCTGTGAGCCAAAGCCCTAACGGGTAGGGTGGTCCTAGCTGGACAAGCAGGGAGAAAGCTTGCCAGGCAGCAATATCGATGGCCAATGCGGTTTTAGCTGGTTAGACTCCAGCAGTTTCCCGGCTGACCAAAAAAAAACTTTCAAGTCTGGAGTATGTCTCAAAGAGCAGGATTCACGGCAAAGCATAGTGATTATGTAGTTCGTGGGCAAACGCGGCAGCCGAACTACGCACAGCAATGTACCACAAACAGCAATGAAGTAAGTGGACGATCAGTTTTATCTGAGGGATTGTTACCCGCTACTATGGGAGAAACTTCCTTTCACCCCAGCCATATCTTTCAAGACACCACAGCCCCACCGTGCCCTTTCCTCTGCTGACATTTATTACGGATCACTTGCAAATAAACACTTCTCTTTATGTCTGGGAGCAGCCCAATAAACAGTCAATAAACATTCTCACTAGAACCTCATCAAATGCAGAGGAAAGCAGAGGCACTTTCATGATACCAGGATGTGCTTTGATATGAGTTAGTTAATTGCATCTGCAGAATAGCCGAGTTGTCACAGCTACTTGTGATAAAAACTTTGCTGGAGTCATGATTTCTGGAACGGTCAGCTGTTCTTTATGTCTTAAGAGCCTCATTGATAACTTAATGAGTCCAATTCAAAGCCCAACACAAACCAGCATTGGTTCGTAGAATACAGTGATATTATCTTGGCGTATAATGAACGGTTTAGCTGGTATATGTCGATACGCAGAGCTGTATCACTTTGGCTGTGAGCCATTTCCCTGCTTTTGTCACCAGAACAAAATAAGACATAATTGTCAGGAAAGGTCAGGTGTTTGATTTGTTTGGGGGGGGGGGGTTTGGCCAATTATCTCCTCCGGCCAATTATCTTAACAGGAGAGAATTTCCACTTGGCAATTATTTAATCGTGAGAATTAGCAGCTTAATCCATCATAAACACATACACACAAACATACCCTCCAACAAGTGTCTCTGGATAGCAATTAGGAATGAGAACGCTGTCTAATTTTCTACCCCCCCCCCCCCCAATCCATTGATCTTATTTGTAGCAACAACAACAACTTGCATTTACACAGCGCTGCTCCCACAGGGAGGGGTCCCAGAGCGCTTGACAGTGGTGGAGCATGATTCTGAGCCGGGGGGAGAGGGAGGTGACTGTAGGCACAGTCGAAGAGGAAGGTCTTCGGGTGTGACCTGTAGATGGGGAAGGAAAGGGCAAGGGGGAGATTGCCATTTGTACCAGCAGCCTTCTAATCCAATTTTTTTAAATTAAAGTTTGTGGCAGTGCAGTTAAAGGGTTAATAAATAACCTGCCTGTTACTGCGATTGCTGTTTTCATCGTTCGGTTTATTTCTGTTCTAATAACAGTCCTGCTCTGGACGTTAGCAATGTAGATCAGTGCATTACCTGTAATTATACAGAATTAGGATCTTAATATGTCACAGATTAGGATTTAATTCACTTCTCTGAATGATTGGCAGGGTGTTATATGTCGTGATGATTGCAACTGAAAGTGTCATTTTAATTGAAACTGGGACAGAGACGCCCGATTTATGAAATTACGAATTCATTTTGCTGACCAATTTAAAAAGCAAAGCTTTCTTACTCTACAAACCCTGATAATTGATTTATAAAATGCATTAGTTTGTTTCTGCATCCGAAGTGGTGCAATGAAATTTCAGTTTCAGTTGTGAAACCATTGAATTTTAGCTCTGATTACATTCCACACAAAATTACTCATAATTGCTGACTCCCAGATAGGTTTTTTTTATGCTCTTTCACTCAGTACAATAGGACGGTGCACATGAAATCAACCCTATACAATTTCATTTCAATCATCTCAAGAACTTATTTATTGTGGTTTATCATGACAGAACACATTGTACAGAATGTTTTCTTCAAAGAACATACAGTTAACTTGGATTTCACTGAACAAATGTCAAACTCTCCTTCCACACTGTGAGGATTAGGGCTCAATTGTATTGACAGCAAAACCAAAAAAAGCAAAAGGCTTTCTGGAGGGAGAGGGAGAGGGGGGGGAACGGGAAACATGAGTGTAATGAAGAGGCAACACTACCAACAACTTGCATTTATTTAGTGCCCTTCATGGAGAATGTCTCGGAGAGCTGTACAACGGTGGGGACAGATAATGAGCAGGGGGCTGGTAGGGGAGCGGTGGGGAGACGTGGGAGTTGAACTTGGGCAGGTTTTAAGGTAGGACATGAAGAGGGGGGAGCGAGACGGAAGGGTTGTGGGAGTTCTAGAGGATAGAAAGCAAGTTGAGTAAGCTTAGACAGGAATCTGGTGTGGGACAGACAGAATTATTCTGTGTGGAGAACATATGCGCAGGGCATAACCGGAGCTAAAAGAGCTTCGGGTCGCGCCAGAAGACCTTCCTCTTCAACTGTGCCTATGGTCACCTCCCCCCGGCTCGGCGTCGAGCTCCCCCACTGTCGAGCGCTCTGGGACGCTGCCCTGCGTGAGGAGCGCTGTGTTGTCGTTTTTGTTGTAAAATTCAACGGGTCTTCAAACAATCCTGGCATGTACTAAAGGGAATGTTTCACTGGATCTTTGAATGCATGTAATTATTACTCATACCCTCAGACTAAAGCCAATCTATAAGCCTTCAATCACCCCGCTGGCTGACTGGGGTAGAGTTCCAGCCACATGGGCTACTTTGCCTCCTACATGGAAAACAAGGAGAAAGATAATAGCAGTAAACGTGGCGATGCTGCAGAATGGTTGGCATTCCTTGCCACTTTCCATAGCCTCGGCTCTTGTCTTAGGCAGAGCTTCCTAATCAAATAATGAGGATATAGAGGTTAATAACGGGGCACAGGCTCCCTGTCAGGTTCCCTTTGGGTTTAGACGAGAGGAGAAAAAAAGGGAAGCGAAGCAGCTGAGAATAATTAAACTGGCAACAAAGAATTGCTCCTTCACCATTGGCAGAGATGAGATATAAACTCAGCTCAGTGGATCAATCAGCAATGAAAAACAGAGAAGCCAGCAGCTATCGTCAATCCCAGTGCCCCATGACTGCAGTTGACCACAGAACAATCTTAACAATCAGCCTTCTTTGCCCTGTGGTCGAGAGCACATTCCATTCTAACTGCACCCTAACTGAGAGACAATCTGTTTCCCCTGTCAGTGACTCAGAATTCTCCATTTTAATTAGGGAATAAAGTGTCCTGTTCTGCAGAAAGAGTGAGCACATGTCCTAACAGACTCGGTTGCGTCTCCAGATATATCAAATGAACCGCATCCAGCCAGCTCTAATACATTAAGGATAATATGAAGAATTATGAAGGATTATGTTAGACCTCGGTTTCAAATCAAAACACTTCAACATCGATCCAGTCCTCAAATAAACACTCATTCCCTATGCTCTGATATACCACAGAGGAGGTGAGCAATCGGGCAAGTTATCCCACTGCTTGTCCAGCTAGGACCACACTTACTCATTGGGTCTCGTCTAACAGGGTTCACAGGAGCTGAGTGAGAAGAATCCCTCCTCCAGTGACTGATAATAATAATAATTCTTACATTTAATATAGCTCCTTATCACGTCTTTGCGACGTCTCAAAGCGCTTCACAGGATATACAGTACTGTAAAGTGAATTGACTGTATATTTCGTTATTATTATATAATTGACTGATATGCTATTCTGACTCCTGTTGAGCTAAGCTGGCTGGCTGGACTGTCATCAACTGTGTTGTGGAGTACTGCAGTACCCGCCTGGCTCAGAATGTGGACTACCGAGACAGCCATCAGTCGAGGGTGGGCTCGATTTTGTCACCAAATGTGACCCCACTTACCTCCATCCCGAAAATCTAATGTTCCTAGATTAGAACTTCAAAGAGAAGATCAGGGTATAAGAAAAAGTTCCTCACTACGTGTATCAGCTTCTCCTTTCTTAGCTTCTCATTGACAGAATCCACAATCTCATCAGATACAAAGCCACCATTGAGTTATTGGCAAAAGATGTTAAGCGGAATGCAAAGATTTCTTCCTTTGGAGTCCTGTAGCTCAGTGGTTTGAGCACTCGCTTTGCAAGCGAGAGACCTGAGTTCAATTCCAGGCAGAGGGCGAAACCTCGGGCAAGTTTCCTTACTCCACACAGAGCCTAATAATAATCCCTCAAAAAAAAACAAAGCAATAATAAATTGGTCATTGTCAATCCACGACTGTTTGTGGGACATTGCTGTGCGCAATTGGCTGCCGCGTTCGCCCACAAATATAGTCAATTCACTTTACAGTGTGTTCTGTGAAGCGCTTTGGGCCGTCCTCCCGACGTGAAAAGCGCTATATCAAATGCAAGGATTATTATTATTATTATTTCCTCTGAGAGACTATTTGAATAGCATACAAGGCATTGTTAAGGCAGCTTCTCTCCCTGATATGAGGTAACACTATGGAGGATCTTGCAAGCAATGGATTGTCTTTTTGTCTTCTGCCGTGACTGTTACACCCCTTGAATGATGGATTCTTGCTTTATTACGTGTCATTCTCCCACAAAATATACAGTCAATTCAGTTTACACTATATTCTGTGAAGTGTTTTGAGACGTCTCAACGACGTGATAAGGCATTATATCAAATGCAAGGATTATTATGTGTTAACAGCTCTGACGAAGGGTCGTGGACCCAAAACGTTGACTCACTTTCCTTTCTCCATAGATGCTGCCTGACCTGCTAAGTGTTCCCAGCCACTTCTGTTTTTATTTCAGATTTATATTATTGAATCTTTGGAGAATCTGTTTTGATATTTTGCTGCACATTGGGGTAAGCTTGTGACCTTTTAGCTTAGAACTGCCCATTTCATTATTACCAATTCCTTGACTGAAACTGCCTTCAAAATTGGTTTCACTTCAGTATTAGCTGCCTTCGTCACTTTCCTTCCTTCATTGCGAACAGAAATCAAGTTTGACACATTCCCAAAGGTCAAGCAGATCATTTCCTATTGTTTATCCGGTTCACTTTGTCTGGTTGGATTATGTATTTAATATTAATATCCTTTGGCACACCTTCACTTGACAAGGGGCCATGGATTGCACAAAAGCGATGACTTAAGTCTTAGTTCTTTGACTTTAATTGTGGCAAATTATAACGAAATTAACACCTAAATAGTATTAAATCTCTTTGCGCCAGCAATGTCCCATAAACAATGAGTAAAATCTTTCACTGTTGGATGACAGCCGGTGGGGGGGGTGATAGGCATTCACCACATCACATAGAGATTATGATGAGACCTGAACTGAAAGAGCAAGGAAAGGCAGCTGCCACAAGTAGGGATTGGTGTGTCCCAGGACATGACAGCAGGCCAACAAGTAGTTGCCTCAAGGTATGATAGCCGGCTGGATAACAGTCACATCTTAGATCCAAGCCTTTGTGCCTTGAACTAAGAAGGCAATAAGCTGCTAAGTTACCAAAGTAACAGACATTTCCACATCTAAATGCAATAATTTGTGTTAGTATCTCTTCCCCTCTCCGCCGACAATGAGCTGGTTGGGAAAGCATGGCTGCTTCTGAATGGAGCGCAGTGCTGCAAATGTAATAAGCGAGAGTGACATTATTAAACCGGAATGATGTGGACAGGCGTAAAATGGGATTTAAAAGGTTAACTCTATTCAAGGCTAAATCACACCTTAAATTTCCAGTGACTTCTTAGTCATTGAACCTCTGTTCTTTTACCATCAAATCACTGAACCTCTGTTCTTTTACCATAGAAATTACAAGAAACAAACAGAGGACAGCTCCCACATTTGGCATTAATTTTCGTAAATAATTCCTGGACAGACTTAATGACACTGAACTACTACATCAGTGTTTTGCGTCACCTTAAGCAACAGGAACGCTTCACAACAATCCAATGTATTATGGAGTATTAACGGTAAAGTTACATTTTTAATATTTTGCTCTTAACGAGACAAATCGAGCCACGTCAGTTGAAGATATTTTAGGTATACATCAATTGCAGGTGTGGTTTTTTTCAATGTAAAAAAAGAACTAGCACATATTTTGGTAATCTTAGGCAATCTTCGTGTTGTCCTTTTAAGTGAGATTGAACACATTCACCATACACCACAATATCCATGTTACCTTCCAGCCCATTCACAGCTATTAACTATTGTAATCACTTCAAAGCTATTTTGGGGCAACATTGATGTGTGCAAATTGACTTCCACGTTCACACACAAATACATCGTCACCACAATTTACAGAAAGCGCTGTAAAGCACTTTGAAACGTTTCGAGCTGATAAGATGCTATTTCAATTGCGAGGATTATTATTATTATTAATATTATTGTTGCACAAGGCAAAGAATATACTGTAAAGTGAATTGACTGTATATTTTGTGGGCGAAACGCGGCAGCCAATTGCGCACAGCAGCGTCCCACAAACAGTCGCGGATTGTGTAAACAAATTATTATTATCTTTTTTTAAGGGATTATTACCCCCGGAAAAGAGATCCACCAATCGACTAACAACAGGGATCCTACAGTCTGGTGATACCATTGAGCTAGAAGGGAACTACTGTATATGGTAAACGCGAGCAATGCTTTGCATATATGTATATGTGTGTGTGGTAGAGAATCTGTCTAGTAATTGATGAGCATTTCCTGATGCCTTTCATGTGAAACAGTGTTATATTTGAATGTACTTACACTTGCAAAATGCTCATACTGCGAGTGAGTGCTATTTTACAGCCCTGCACCAGTTTCATTCAAAGTAGCAAATATTTATTAGCCTAACGTTGAACAGGATACTCATTGGAAATTTCATGGGATTATTTGCCATTGTTCCCTCACTCTGTCACACATCTGCTGCTCGTGTTGAAGATAGCAACAGAGCCACATGCTACTATTGACTTCTCACATTCCCATTGCTTTCATTTGGAAGAAAAACATGTTTGCGCAATGGGTTTCATGTTTGGAGATGATTTTTTTCTTTACAACGCCCCTGAAATGGAACGAGACAACAGAGGGTAAAAATCCCCTGTGAGCATTACATACACAGACAAAGACTATGATGGGAAATCACATCCGCAGCTGACTTCAAAGGTTACTCCCCAGAACTGTGGGCAAATTGCCTACCGACAAAACACACAGTCACTCCACTTTACAGGATATCCTGTAAAGGCGCTTTGAGACGTCCTCCCGATGTGAAGGGTGCTGTACCAAATGGAAGGATTATTATTGTTATTATTAGGATTGGTTTGGAAAAAGAAGGCTCTTTGTCCAGTCTGATTTCAACCTTACAGAACTGGCATCACGCCATCTTCTAAGTATTCATACCTGTTTTTTAAATGAGCCCAACATCCTGGCATCAATCACCAGCCTGGTAACCCTGTTCTAGTTATTCATTACCTTCTGGGTAAAGAAATACTTCCTGGTTTCTGTCCTGGAAATTGCCCTTTGCAACTTTAAACCTGTGTCCTCTTGTTCTACCGACTCTGTGCAACCAGCATGTTGTTCTGGGTTTAACCTTTTCCGTCCCATTTCACATTTTAATATACCTCTAGAAGGTCCCCTCTGAGAGATCTCCTTTTATTAGACTGAAGATCCCCAGCTTGTGTAATCCCTGCTCATAGCTCATCCCTCTAACACTGGGGATCATCCTCATTGCTCTCCCTGGCCCTGACTCTAGAGGTTGGGCTGTTATGTTGTGGTAACCAGTTCTCTAGGTACAGCCTAACCAGAGCGCTGTATAGCTTGTGTGTGAGGTCTCGGGATCTGAACTCAACTGATTTGGCAATGTAGCCAGCGTCCTATTTGCCTTGTTTATTGCAGCCTCGGGGTGTTTTGACATGGGGAGCAGTGTGTCATCTAGATTTCTCTCAACGTCTGCCAGACCCTCACAGAACAGCGGCCCATAACCTTCATGCTGTAATGACACGTCCTGTTGGCAGTCTATCGCCATCCTTTGGCAACGATCCCCAAACCGAACATTCAGAACAAATGGAGGCTCCGGCTGCCTAAAGTAGGCCTCAAGCTTAGCAGTCGGCTCTTTCAGGAACAGACTGATTTGCATCGACGCAGCCCGAATGTGCCAGGTGCAAACTGTACTGAGCTCACACGTATAAACGTGCCAGGTGCAAATTGTACTGTGTTCACTCCCCCGAGGTTCAATCATGGGAGGAGACGGGAACTTTGAACAGGAGAATTTTTAATATTGTGAAAGAACCGGTTGCACCGTCGCTTCATTAACGTTCAAACATATTTTTGCCGTGATGTACAATATAAATCTTTACATCGAATATAATGTAAAGCTACGTTAATCCAGTATGTTCCGTGAAGCGCTTTGAGACGTCTCAACAACGTGATAAAGCGCTGTATCAAATGCAAGGATTATTATTATTAATAATAGAAGCACAGCTACAGCTTCGGACTACACCTCATTGTTCTGCCCACAAATAACTGGAACGTTTCAGACGTTTTGTGACAATTCAAAAAGGTGCGGTCTCAACCTCTCTACCTCTCTAAGGCTCCTGATTAGTTACAAATGCCCTGTACCCAGGTAGCACACACCTCTATTTTCCTTGACTGTTTTACTTAGAGTGTCCAACAGAGGAAGCTGCTACATTGCAGAATACACATTGCAAACTTCCACAATAATGATTACGGTCTGTCACACGTAAAGGTGAATTTCAGAGTGTTTTTACTGCGGTTGGGGAGCACTGGGGGAGCCTGGCTGGGACCGGTCATTTATTAGTCCAGTGAAGCACAGAGGAAACCAAAGGTCAGGCGGAACAAGAAGGGAAAACAAAGAAGGACTCAACATGATCCGTCCTAAAGGGACCGACAAGCTCTTCTGAATCTCACTGAGCTCATTGATCCTGACTGCTGACTGGTGTAAAAGGCCACTGGAATAGTTAAACTGCAGTTTTCTTGGGTGATTAATGTACAAATTTGTGAACTGGTGAACACACCACCAGCTTTAGAGACTGTTCTCTGCCGCAAACGTGCACATCAACACACACACACGCCCATACACTCGGTTGAAGAAGTGGATTGTATTATTTCCAGGCCATGGTTTACCCTTCACATTAGTTATTTCCAAAGACAAAGTGTAATTAATCTACAGAACGCTATGCTGTATTTCATCCGGTAGGAAGTGTGTCATATACACAGGTGCGTCATACATTTCAATCTGCCTCTTTCTTACTCATGGATAAGTCACTTAATATTACAAGCTGACCTGCTGGTTTCTAGCCAGTCCTATGCTACATTCTACCTGAACCCTAACCCTGTTCTCAACTGACTCGAGCAGTAACTTGCACATCCTTCACAACTGCTCTGCTGGCTGGGCTCTGAGAAGATAGAATTCGCACATAAAGATTTACATAGAATATTATTTTCATATGTTATTCAAATTGCTTTGGGGTGGGGGGGTGGGTGGGGAATGAAGACTTTGCCTAATTACAATGTGAGAAATTGCACACCGTTCTGTGCTCGATCAGATATGTGGGGAACGTGAAGCACTTTTATCATTTTCACATTGATACCTACCCTTTCACAGTTTCATTCACAGACCAGGTCAAGTGACTTTACAAAGTCAGGTGTAATGCATGTGAAACTTCCTTTTAACCCCTATTTTCCTATTTATTTTCTGGCACACCTTCTGCAAAGGAATGTGACAAGATTTACAGGATATAGCTAACACGGAGAGCGTGTCAATAAGTGAACCCTGGAGCTCCTTCCTGTGAACAACTAAACAAAAAGGTTACTGCTGAATTGCCGTGCACACCATAAAATACTAATGATAATAATAATAATATTGCCATGCCCACCATATGGTAGGAAATCAGAAACTCTGAGTTAAAGGTTGTGACCTAACCTTTGGATTGTAATCACGCTCTCATCATTTTCATCTAAATCCATCAGTTAGATTACATCCCTTTAAGTCACTCACAGTTGTCTATTGTCTACATTTAATTAGTATTTAACCTAGAATCTGGATAAGGCAGTGAGTGACCTACCCTTGCTCTGTGAAAAGGCTTCTTTTAATAATAAAGAGGATGACAGAAGTTTATTTGAATCTAGGAGATATTAAAACAGTGAAAGACAACAGGCTTGTTCATCCCCAAATCAACAGGATCGTTTGGTGCAATCCATATTCCATCTCTTCTATGAATATCCAGCGTGTAAACGTTAAGTAGAGCCACCCTCATTTGTACCATTTTATTGTTCTAATTGTTTCACTCACAAAATATACAGTCAATTCACTTTACAGTATATTCTGTGAAGCGCTTTGAGACGTCTCGAAGACGTGATAAGGCGCTATGTCAAAACCAAGGATTATTATTATTATATTTTTATTTGGAACGGTTGGTTTAGACTGGAATCCAATCCACCAAATGTAAGAGGACTGTTATTTACTGAAGTATCCCTTTGCAACTCTTGATCACGGACCAGGGGTTCAATGTTCAGGTCATGAGGACTTGATAAAACAGTGTTTGGATCAGACTTAAGCAATATAAAGTTCCTTCATTCCCACTGAAGGGTGTAGCCAGCTTCATATCTACCAAACAACTCTCCCCAAAGACTGCTCTCAGAACCCATTCCCTCCGAGCCTGCAGGGCACAGCCAAGCTTGTATTGTTCCCCAGGTCGTAAAATATCCTTTTCACTAAAGGAAACTGACAGCTCGTCAAACTGTGGAAACACCAGCATGAAAATCTCTTCCAATTCAAGATTTTCCCCCAAATTCTGCATAATCTGAAATATTAACTAGAAACAATACCTTAGAGATGGAGAGAGGGTTCAGAAAGATTCATCAGATGATACCAACAATAACAACTTGCATTTATATTGTGCCCTTCATGCGGGGTAACGTCCCAGAGCGATTAAACCAGATATGAGACAATATAGGAGTGAAGAGAGCTCAGCTAAATGGGAGCTTTTTTTTCACTGAATCAGAAGTGACTGACAATGGATATGGTGCTTAGGAATCTGAAAGGCAGATAAATAGGGAAAAGCTATTTCCTTTATTCGGGGAAATGGTTACGGAGGAGACAAGACTCAGGATTGTTAGAAGAATCAGTGAATAGGTTTGAAGGAATTTTTTCACTCAGAGGGTTGTTGTGTCATAACCACAAGTGGCTATTGAGGCTGGAATAACAGAATCACCGGATATGGGGAAAGAGTTGGAAAGTGATAAAGATTGATTTATACAAAAGGTTATCAAGGCACAGGTATGGTGAGCCAAGTGGCCGGCTTTAGTGCTGAACATGTCTACACTAAGGTTGAGACCCATGAGAAATTTGGGGCCTCAGATTTAAAAAAAAATATATTGTTAAACCCCCGTTGTGTGATCTCTATGTAGAGGAAAATAATAATAATAATCCTTGCATTCGATATAGCGCCTTATCACACCGTTCAGACGTCTCAAAGCGCTTCACGGGACATACTGTAAAGTGAATTGACTGTATTTCGTGGGCAGAATGCGGTAGCCGATTCCACACAGTAGTGTCCGAAAAACAATCGAGGATTGAAGTGATTATTACCCCTGGAAAAGCGATCCACCAATCGACTAATAACCAGATTCCGACTTACTGTTCGGTAAACAGGGGCGTGAGGAGTAAGGAAACTTGCCCAACGTTTCACCCTGCCGGGAATCGAACCCAAGTCCTCTCGCTTCCAAGGTAAGTGCTCTGACCAGTACAGGAGGTTCAGCGCGGGTGAGTGTGCTTTCGTGTGATGTTCCGAGGACAGGTGAGGTGTTGCGCTCACTGGTTTTGTTTCAGTTCGAAAAAACACTTTGACAAAGGTTGGGTGGAGTTGCTTTATCGCAGCAGCAAACAGACCACAGCGAGAAAAACTGCTATTATTTTACCCACTTCTCGTGTGAACGGTTACACCCAACCAGGTTGTGTGAACATTTTTTTTTAGTGGGGCGGGTGGGAAGCAAAGCAAACGACTTGCAGAAATTCCTGCAAGCCACATTTCTGCAGCTCTCCACTCCCTCCTTCACTCACTCACTCACTCACTCAATCACTCCCTCACTCACATACTCACTCGATCACTCGCTCGCTCACTCACTCAATCACTCAATCACTCCCTCACTCACATACTCGATCACTCGCTCGCTCGCTCTCTCAGTCAATCACTCCGTCACTCTCTCACTCGCTCCCTCGAACAGACTGACTTAACATTCCTGCCAAGAAGACTATGTTCCAGCAGCACTCTTTCCCCCCAATAACTCCCGACCCCCCACATGCAGGTGTCAGCCAATGCCAAGGTTATCGGGTAGCTCCGGCGACGTGCTGTCCCAGCAGTGGGAAGTGGATGTTGGAAGCTACAGGTGAGGGAGGGAGTGTTTGCACAGACCAACACGTTGCACTTGGCTGCTGGGTTCAGGCCGGTGATTCGCTGCGCATTCTGAGCAGATCGTAGCCGGCAGCCACAGTCCTGCTTAAAAGGCTCTTGGTTTTATGATTTTAAGTGCGGCAATTAGTGATCAGCAGCGTGGGAGTGATCAACTGTAAATCACGACCAGCTCGACTGTCTAATGGTCTGATTATCCACGAGCACTGCTTCAAAGAAAAGACGGGTTTCAAACAGAATTGGGTAATCCCAAGCCAGGGCATCGAGCTTTTCGATCATTAGCGTGGGTGGAAATCAATATCGCAGGTGTCTTTATTGGTGGAGTCCTGTGGCTCAGTGGTTAGAGCACAAGCCTCGCAAGCGAGAGGACCTGGGTTCGAATCCCGGGCGGGGAGAAACATTGGGCAAGTTTCCTTACTCCACACACACGCCTCTGTTTACCAGCAGTAAATAGGAATCGCTTGGCGTATCGATTGGCGGATGGCTTTTCCAGGGGTGATATTTCCTTCAAAACTACAAATAAATTTTAAAAAATAATAATAATTTGTTCACTCAATTCACGACTGTTTGTGGGACACGATTTGGCTGCCATGTTTCCCCCACATAACATACCGTCACTACACTTTACAGTATATTCTGATGTGATAAGGTAAGATGTGATAAGGGGCTATATCAAGTGCCAGGATTATTATTAATATTATCACTGGTGAGGCTACATTTAGAATGTTGTGTGCAACTTTGAGGACCTGGGTTTGAATCCCGGGCGGGGAGAAACTTTGGGCTATATATATATATATAGCTCTGCCTTCAAAGGAACATTGAAGAAGTATTATTTCAGCAGCAATAAACCAATTGCTTCTGAGTCGGATGGTTGTGGGTTCAAGCCCCAGTTTGGGACTTTGAGCACATAGTTTAAGCTGATTCTCCAGTGCATTGCTGGGGATATACTGCAATGTTAGAAGTGCCATCCTTTGTGAGACTTTAAACCTGGCTCTTGTTGAGTTGGACGTTAAATGTTAAACATCAAAAGACACCATTTGAAAAGAGAAAGAATTTTCTCCCAGTGCCCTGGCCAACAATTTCCTAATAAAATAAACATCTTGGCTGTTTGTGGGTCGTTGCTGTGTACAAATCGACTGCCGCGTTCACCCACAAAAACATAGTCATACACTCTACAGTACATCATCTGAGGTGCTTTGTGATGTCCTCCTGACATGAAAGGGGCTTTTATCAAACGTAAGGATTTATTGCACAAATATCAGGGTCATAGACTTCTGTGTTTGTGCAACAAGTCTAAACTTTTCATGTCATCCGAGTGTGATTGAGTATTAAACCCTCACTGTAGTCTGATCAACACCTTAGTAATTGTACGTAAACAGCTCTGACCTTTGAGTTAAGTCAGTAATCCATTTCTCACCCGTTCAGCAATGTTTTGTAACACTGTCTATTTTTCCTCTACAGTTTCTCTGTTTCTTGTCCTGGTCTTTGCACTAATTCTATTTTGTTTAGTTCTATTTCTACATCCCTCCCTTGCTCATTCCTGCCTTATATCATGAAACGAGGGGTGGGTGGAACAGTTCATAAAAGTGTATGCCACAAAGCTACTCCCTCTGAAGTAAGGAAGTCACAGCTGCCTTTGCTGCACATGAGAGAAAGAAAGGCCAAAGTTTACCTATAGGATGGATGTGGTTGTATTTCTGCATGGTCATTACAGCACAAATAGATTCCAGAAATGGTATGTCTGACAATTGCCGAGGTTGCATACCGAGCCTTATTTGATGTGCCTGTGTTTATACGATGGGGCTTCAACATTTCCACCCTTTCTGGTAACCGTGTCACATTGTGTCAGGCACACTCACAAATAAATGGTTTCACCTGTTCCTCTGGTTTGAATGATTCAAGGAATCATTCTCTTCAACCGTGCCTTCAGCTCCCCTCTCGACTCTCTACCCCCTCCTCGCTCCCTCCCTCCCCTCATCCTGACCATTTCCCCCCAATGCTCGGGTCCCGACCCAACTGACCAGCGCCTTGGGACGTCCTCCCGATGTGAAAGGCGCTCTATAAATGCAATCTTGTTGTTGTTGTTGAATGTAACAAACAGAAGTGCTCAAGAGCAGGTTAGACCCACGAGAACACACCATGACACGCATGTCAGGGATCGCAACCCTTGACACGATCATGGGACGTGTTTTGTTGTGTCCAACAAACTAACAATTTCTTCTGCTGCGTTCATACTGAAGGGACAATTGATTTACTCTTCCCATTCCACATTGCAACGCATATCCATACAGTGTTGACCCTGATTTTACACTGCCCTGAGTTATGGTAATTCACCATGAATGATGTTGAACCATCACAGCATAAATATGCGTGAGCCCTGCCCATTTTTTTTCAGCTTCACGATGTTTGTTCAATAGTACATTCAATATATATATATATAGCTAGTAATATAAGCCATTCCAGCTCACTGTACACTTGCCATAAAAAGCATGGCAAAAAGAAACCAATCCATCTTTACGTTTCTATAATCAACAATCAGAGTAATAATAATAATAATCCTTGCATTTGATACGGCGCCTGATCACATCTTCGAGACGTCTCAAAGCGCTTCACAGGATACACTGTAAAGTGAATTGTCTGTATATGTTGTGGTCGAAACGGGGCAGTCGATTGCGCACGGCAGCGTCCCCACAAACAGTCATGCTTTGAGTGAGCATGGTTTTTCTTGAAGGGATAAAAAATGGCAAGAATAATTCCATTTGCAAAGCGATCAGCGTCACCTGACTCCAGGTCAGGTTGACAGGTTGAAAGGAATCGGAACCAGGTTGTGTGACCTTTTTTTTTAGGGGGGGGGTTGGGGTGGGGAGCAAAGCAAACGACTTGTCGAAATTCCTGCAAGGCACCTTTCTGCAGCTCTCCACTCCCTCCCTTCCTCCATCCCTCCCTCCCTCGCTCACTCGCTCAGTCACTCCTTCAGGGTGACTTTGATTTGTGGCTAAGGTTCTAGAGGTTATAGAACCAGAAAGTTGTAAACTGTAGATAATTCGACAGGTGGTGGTAAGAGTATAGAGTTGATTGCATAAGATGAAACAGAAGGTTTAACAATCTGTAATCAAATCATATGACATATAACAACACAATAACAGTACAACACTTCTATGTGAGCAAAACATTTATCACACAGCATGCACTCAGGGGCTGCTCAGCACTCCAGACAAACAACACACCTCAAAATACACAGCGGAGATCAATCAGCCTGGAAATCCCTCAGGGACAACTGATTCTGGTAATACATACACTGAACAGAGACCAGCGTCCGGTAAACCCTCGGACACAACCGGTCATAAACAACAACAGTAGTACCGACGATACAGGGACGTCACCACGCATCCGGGCGCTGTTTCGTACTCCAGACTAAACAGTAGAGGGATCACACCTTGACACACACTGGAGAGATCACAGAACTATCACAGAGAATCACAGAGAGCTCCTGGAAACCCAACAGAAACTATCAGCTCTCAGCCCAACACCTCACTCATACTGTCTAACCTGGCTTCTGTGTTTCAAACACTACTACTGTTATTACGTCTCTGCCTCACAGACAGAACCGAAAACATATTACCCACTACTCCAACTCTTTTACTTTTCATGGTCACTTTCTAGAGGTACATTCCCTCCCCCCTGTACCCTATACATACATAGATACAGTAGAATCAATATTGATCCCACTGGGAAGTGTGCTGACCCTCTGCACAACTCCCAATTATTTCAAAGTTACATCTTTCTTTTATGTGTTTCTAGCGCCACCTCCCCCTGGTCACACAGATAGACCCCACCCTTCGCAGGCCGCTAGCCATCTTCGAGCAGGCCCTTTTCGCATGGGAAAACATCTGATAAGGAGAAAGATATGGACAACTTCCGGGCAGCCTCCCACAGCCGGCTTGCTTCTCAGCCTTGGGATCGGCAGGTGTCTGAGGCTGCAGCCATTTCTTTCTGTGGTCCATTGTTCTTACATCTACACTCAAGGACCCGATCGCTCATTATCTCAGAGGAGTAAACATCTTCCCAGGAAACTATGAAATGTAATCAGAAGCCGACCTCAACCCGTCCAGCAAAGCTGCTTTTTAACCCCTGCTAAGCTAGTCATTCAATCAAATAAACCTTAGGAAAGAATTATGGGAAGGTTACATTCTACATATAAAGATTTAATTAAAAAGCCTTAAAGAACATTAAAAATCACAAAAATATAGGAGAGAGTGGGAAAGCAAAGCAAACGACTTGCAGGAATTCCTGCAAGGCACCTTTCTGCAGCTGTCCACTCACTCACTTGCTCACTCACTCCCTCGCTCGCTCCCTCGCTCGCTCCCTCCCTCGCTCGCTCCCTCCCTCGCTCGCTCGCTCCCTCATTCGCTCTCTCACTCACTCGCTCTCTCTCACTCCCTTAGGGTGACTTTGACTTGCCGCTAAGGTTCTAGAGGTTATAGAACCAGAAAGTGAAAATGGAACGATTAGTTTCAACCCTTTCGCTGGCCACAACTCTGCATTTCAACACTGAATCACTGCGTCAGGGTATCCAGGGATCCAGGGGCAAGTGCAGGTAATTGGGGTTGAAATACAGATCACTTCATGAATGGCGGAACAGGATAATCATGGTGGTAAGGTTTGGGTATGGTGGGGTCTCCCATCTGTGTGGTTGAAATCTGAATGGAGAATGAGCGAAAGTTAATATATTGCACCCCATGATATTTTAGCTCTCACAGTTTAAGACGAGGAACAGATGGTCTCACAGGTATGTGGTGGTGGGAGGGAGATGGTGTCTGGGTGTGCATTGGTGTTAGCTTGAAGGCAACGCGAGAGTGGCAGAAGTCTCGCTATGTGACCAAGACTTATGGCACCACATACATCTTCCTCACACTCACAAACCTGACCAGCTATGACCTCGCAACAGCTGGGTTCAGAACCCGAGGTGGTTTGCTAGCGACTTCTAGTTTTCAGAACTATTTTTAGCCCAAACGAAGCCGTTTCCTGCAGATAGGCACGTTAATCAGAAGTGAATTCTCTTACTGAGTGTGTGGTTTCTTTTCAGTCTTGGAATCTGGACACGTTGTGCTAAAACTACTAACTGTCAATGTCCTGTGGTGGATTAAGACCCCGAAACTCTGGAACCCTCTCCCTCAATCCCTCCGCTTTGCCTCCTCCCTCCATCCGCACATTCAATTCCTGCTTAAAGTCCTTCGTTTTTGATCGGTCACCCCCCCCCACCCCCTCCCTCTCCCCCTGGCTCAGGGTCAGACTCCGCCACTGTCGAGTACTCCGGGGCGCTACCCCGTGTGAAGGGCGCTGTACAAATCCAAGTTGTTGTTGTTGTTGAATATGGAATTCGCGGTCAGATGCCTGACCTGAAGTTTATAATAAAAATTGGTTTTGGAAGTAACAGGGCAGAGTGCAAATGCTTGAGGAATTTCGACAAGATTTTCACTATTACAGTTCAGTTGCAAATGTTTCAATACCCTGAGTGGAACTTGTAATCGCTCCAGAGCTAAACTCAGGTGGGAAATGAATCTTGTTTTTATTGCCCTCCTTAAAAAAAAAAGACTTTTTTTGGATGTTCTGCTCTTCACTACTCAAAAACATCATAAATTAGTGTTTGTGGGAAGTGAACGGTGAAAACAGTCGCATTTTCACAAAGGAGCTAGGATTAATCTCTTTGAGGTACAAATATATTTACTTAATGGAATTTAAATCCTTTTGGGTTCAAAACATGTTTTTTTACAAATAGTTGAAGCTTTTGGTAACCTTGTAATTTAAGATCCGCACTTTTGAGGCTATTGTCTTTTGAGGCCATCGTAACTCTTCTTAGCTACGGAGTCAGTTATCATATATCATGATCTGACAGAGAAATATTCACTATCTTTGATGTAACAGCTGTCTGATTTCACAGTGTATTTCCTATCATTCTACAGATAGAAACTGTTAAGAAACGTACCTCAAATGCCTGGATTTATATTTTTTTCGGTGGAGCGAGGAGGACATTCAGTAAATCAGAAATATCTCTCGTGGCGAAGAGAGGCAAGTGAGAAGGAGAGAGACTGAAGGAAGGTCTACAACAACAACATCCACAACAAAGTTACATTTGTATTGCGTCTTTCACGTCGGGAGGATGTCCCAAGGCCCTGGACGGTCAGTGTATCGGACCCGAGCTGGGGGTCGGGATTGGGGAGGGTGCAGGGCAGGGGGGGAAGCCCAGAAATGCATCAGTCACCGCAGGGCTGGTTTTAAACATATTTTTCTTAATTATTAATCTGGGTTCGATTCCCGGCGGGGCCCAATGTTAGGAAATTTCCTTACTCCACACGCCTGTTTACCGAGCAGTACGTAGGAACCCAGTTGTTAGTCGATTGGCAGATCGCTTTCCTGGAGGTAATAATCCCTTCAAAATAAATAAATCAAAATAATAATAATAATTTGGTCACTCAGTCCATGACTGTCTGTGGGACGCTGCTGTTTGCGATTGGCTGCCACGTTTCGGCCACAAAATATACAGTCAATTCACTTTACAGTACATCCCGTGAAGCGCTTTGAGACGTCTCGAAGACATGATAAGGTGCTGTATCAAATGCAAGAATTATTATATTATTTATTATTATAAGAGAGGACCTGACGAGAGGGGCTGCTCAGGTCCAGGGTAGTCAATGAGGTGGCACCGCATAGGCCCAGTCTATGTAGGACTTAGTAAAGAGAACTTTTTTTTAGGCAGCGAATAAAGGCTGAATGGTTAAAAGTGTACAGCTCCTTTCTGTGTCAATGTGCTTGACGAGAAGTTTGGGACAATCCACTGTGGGAATATCAGCCACTACCGGAGCGATTGCAAATCAACCCAAGCGGAAACTGACAAATCTCACCAAACATGAATGATTATAGATTGAATTCTGTGTTCAGTCTCGCGATTTATTTGCAAGACTGCAGTTCTGTACTGCTAGGGATGATGGGTTATGTATGTATGTATATATATATATATTTTAGCTTAAGTTGTGAATTATTCTCTTATTTGCTGATTGCATTGCTGGGTTGTCAGGACTGAAGGAGATCTTACTGCTGTAAAGCAAATCAATGTTATATCATGTGCATTCATATCTGGAGACCCATACCTTTAACATATCAAACACACAGTACAACCACATACATGGCACGCCACACAAAACAGAAACCATGCACGATTGCATTTTCTTCACTATTTGTAAAAATGAGAAAAAAAAACTTTTGCACTTGTGAAAAAACACGACTTGGGTGAGCGAACAGTAAACTTACGGAACAGGCTCCCTCGGGAGACAGACGGTGGAAACAGAAAATGTCATTTGTCTGAAGAATAAATGATAGATTTCTGTGAGAAAATAATATCTGGAGAGAGATACAGTGTATAGTTTGGGACACGACATGTCAAGTGACTGCCAGGATGGTGGAAGGCGAACTAGATGGACTTTTGTCTTCTTTCGTCCAGCAAATTCTTATGTTCTTATAAGCCTGTCACTGGGTAAAGGATCTGCTTTACATATGGCATCTGCTGCATATACTGCTTTTTCTCCCACTTTGGATTGAGTGAACAAACTTACATTCAGATTGTATCTACCATCCATCCCCTCGGTTAGCTTCCACACATCGCTTTCATAGTGAAGCTATCAGATCTAAACCAATTTCTTTGATATGATTGTACAGATGAAACGTGATTCACAGCCAAGGACCTTGACCAGATTCCAGTCAGTCATGCTCGAGGTGCAACGCTGACTGCTTTATAAAAGCAACTTGAGCCAACGTGGAATAAGATGCAGTTTTGACCTCGTCCACCGTGAACTGGTCAAGTTCGGGTGAGGTTCTGACATTTAGGCTCTGTGCCCACTTCACACGGGGGCTGAGTGGAACCAGTCCACCGTGTCTTCTCAATGTAAAATGAGAACAAGATGAGGCCATATAATCAAACAAAAACAATAACAACTTGCATTCACACAGTGGCCCTCACACAGGGCAGCGTCACAGAGAAGGGGGGGAGGTGATCGTAGGCCCGGTCGAAGAGGAAGGTCTTCAGGCATGACCTGAAGGTGGGGCAACGAGGAGGGATAGAGGGAGAGTGTTCCAGAGTTTCGGGGTATAGTGGCTGAAAGTGCAGCCACATCACAAATCATCCTGGTCAATCATCTCTGGCTGTTACAGTACTTTGGCGGGAAGGGGGTGGGGGTGGGGTGGTCCTTAATTAGTAATAATAGTAATTATTTTGTTCCAAAAACAGAAGTGGCTGGGAGCACTCAGCAGGTCAGGCGGCATCTATGGAGAAAGGAAAGTGAGTCAACGTTTCGGTTCCTCGACCCTTCATCAGAACAAAATTATTTTGTTCCCTCTGATAAGCATCACCTCACATTGGTGTCAACCTGATGTGAGGAACCCAGCTGAGGAGAGGAACTCCTGGACAAGTTTGATCAAGTATTTAATCTAATCCTGTCATGTCACAACATCTAAAAGTGCTTCATAGCTGATTTTTTTTTATATAGGCGAACACACCAGCCATTTTGCACACAGCAATGAACCACCAAACAGCTATGGAATCAACAATTAATTTATCTGCAGGAATATTGGCCAGAACCTCCAGAGAAACTCCCTTCTCTTTTCAAATAACATCGCATGGGCTGTAAAGTCCACCTGAACAGGCAGACCAAATGCACCTGAAACCAGGGAACATAATAGTGACACCGCAATCTTGATTGAGTAAGTCTCATCAAGCATTTGGTATACAAGAAGACTCTACGTGCAGATCAGTCTTTGACACCGAAATACATGTTGCACGTCAGTCAGGAATCATTTACTGTTTTCACTTGATGCATTTCACTTGCTGCCCCAGCGCCAGCTATTGAGAACCAGGCGTGAGGAACTGCAGGTTAGGTCACGCAAGGTCACGGACCACACAATCACACTCTGAAATGAAACCAAATTCAGAGCCAAATGAAACCGCCGGCTGAGGTTTGAAGAACCAGCAGAACTTTGATAGAGGAAATTCAAAATCAGTTCTCATCTCGGAATGAAACAGAACTCTGAGGAATTAATCTCTCTCTCTCTCTCTCTCTCTGTCAGAGACGTTGCTGACTCGGTGATACCGAGTAATTGAAAATAGAAAATACAAATGCCTGAAACAGTTCCCATCATCACCGCACTAAGTAAGAGAAATAAGGAAGAATCGGGTATCTGAGCAGCAAACCCATTGAACCCCTTTGTCTGAGCACATTTTCCAGCTTGCGATGCACCTTTGTCGTAGAATCATAGAATATTACAGCACAGAAGCAGCCCACTCGACCCATTTTGCCTGTGCCGGCTCTTGGGAAAGAGCTACCTGACTAGATCCCCCTCCCCCCCGCTCTCTCTTTCTTCGCAACCTTGCATTTCTTTCCTTTTATGTAAGTACCTATCCAATTCCCTTTTGAAAGTTATTATCGAATCTGCTTCCACCCCCTTTTCAGGCCGTGAGTTCCAGACCGTTGATTATCAATCTGGAAAGCAGCCGTGTTCAGCCAGCACTTTGTATGGTTGGAAGACAGATCTATAACTGACGAAAAGTACACAAGAGGCAGCCTCCGTCAAATTCCATTAAACATAAGAGTTTCTGCGATAAGACAGAATGACTGTTGCATTTCTACCAAGGTTGGGTTAAGTTGGAAGCATGCAAACAGTGCAGGGAAGGAGGAGGGGGAATAAGGCCACAGAACAGCTGAGTCAACTTCCCGTGTGACATCCTGGAACTTCTTTTCCAGAGCAGAGCAGATGGCAATCAACTGCTAACCCAATCTTGTCAACCAGCCAAAACCACAGGAACCCAATCTCTCTTCTGCCTCACGATCTGCATGTCATCCATTGCACAACATGCAACTCACGCTTCTCCAATCCACCCTACGAACAAAATAATACAAAAGTATCTCACCAGCCCATGCAAATATTCCTCCAACACGCCCCCCCCCCGACTCACCCACCCCCATCCGCCATCTATTAATCTGTATTAATGTTTCATTATTAATTACTCATCAAAAACTATTTTAATTTTGGAAAGTGTCAGCAGATCAAAAAAGCTATGAGATTACACCAGGTCATGGTGGCCGATTTATGGCACTTATTCCATCTTGTCATTTATTGGTGACGTGGTCTTGGTTCACTTACGATTCACGAATGGCCAGAAGCAACGCGATATTCTCCCGTCAGAGAGAGGCTACTCAACTCCAGAAAATCCTGGACCTCATTTGATTTATGGGCCAAGGATTGCTTTTGATTAACTATTGTAAATTCCCACCCCCAATAAAAGATCAGTCTCTGGAACTTACAATGTTCTTCATTCAATCTGCTCTCCAGAAACCGTAAGATCCATAGATAGCAACGGAAACTAAATGCAAAATTGTCACTGAAATGTTAACAGACACTCATAATCTAATTGCACTAATGAGTTACAAAGCATCTGTTTATCAGGGTTTGAGGACTCGGTCTATGGACAATCATGGTTCTTGGATTCACATGAGTAAATCTGTTTTCTAATCTACACTTACAATAAGCATATTCCTCCTTCTTTATTATCGCCTAAATCAGCCGGTCTAATAGCTGAGCAAATAAGGTTGAAATAATTGATCAGATTAAATGAACCTCTTGTGTTGAAGAGTAGAGTAGTAATGCTAATAACCAGCAATAATCACTGGTTGGGGAAGCTTCGAAAAGAAGACAGTACTTCCAGTTGATCTGACACCATAATATCCACCTTATTCACAGACAAGGCTATGTCGTTGAGAGATACAGATACCTTGAGAATCCATTGTTGAGTATCTCACTCTATTTCTATAGGGAAGGAGGGAATTGTTTCAGAGATTTTTAACATTTATAAGAATTTTAGTACAGGGAAAGGCCAAAAAAATATTGTTTCTCAACTCCAACAACCTGACATCTCATTATATCCTTCAATTCTTTGTTCTTTCCAAATACTCATCTTGAACTATGTAAACCATCTGCTCTAATGTCCTTCCCTGGTAACTTATTACACAAGTTTGTTTCCTTTCATGTAAAACATGTCTGTTCAAGTCTGTTACATTTAGCTTTCTAATCTTTCGTTTGAGTTCCCCATTGTTTGAAAGCTTCACTATAATGAACAATTGGCCTGAGTCACCCGTCAATCCTCTTTATAATCTTAAAAAGTTCATAGTCTCTCGTTTTTTGGAGATAATTAACCTTCTTTAAACTTTCCTCGTAACTTAGATGTCTAAGACCAGATATCATATTGTCTGCCCACATCGATGCCCACATCTCAAGGGCAATAATAACAGACATTCAATACCCCATAAACCTACTAAGAAATACTGTATATTTTACCCCAGTATTCAAGGTACAGTTTGACCAACACCTCATACAGCAAAATCGCCTCTAACCCTCAGCTAATGTTACCCATTACCATGACTGCATTTGTCTTATTTTTATTGCTGCAAAGCAATGAATCTACAGTTTCAAAGACTATTTATTTACAATGATCCCTGGAAATGTGTTGCTAATCAGCATTCTGTCTGACTTTTCCATGAAACATTGTACTTCTTTTGGTTTTGTTTGTTTATATGGCTCCCATGTACAGTAACTTATTTTACATTTACCATAGGAAAACTCTTAGCAATGCTCATTTTCCAGAAAGATGAGATCAAGATGGGAAAGGCTTCATCTAAACCTCTCTTGCGACCTTATGAATCATATCTTAGCATCTTAGTCACTTAGCATCTTAACTTCCAAAATGATCTAAATTCTTTTGGATCCAATTGCATATTTCTTCATTACTGTATTTGCTTATGCTCCTATTTTGATATCACCCCAAACCTGAACATTTTGCTGAAGTGTAACTTTGTCCGTGTCAGTTATATATTAGGATTTGCAAGGTCCCAAGGCCAATTATATTGGTACGCTCCTTGTATCCCCTTTCTAGACTCAAAAGCTTTTGTCGAGTCATTTTCCACAGCTTGACCGCAGTATAGAATGAAATAAGGTACTGGACTGGGCCATATTCAGAGCAGGATAAAACGAAGGGATACAGAACAAATGAAATCAGCTGATATTTCTGATATATATATATATATATAGCATTGGTTAGACCTCGTCTAGAGTAGTGTGTAGTTCTAGTCAATCTAATCATAGGCAGCATATTTATTTCCCGAGTGGGTTCAGGGCTGAACAACCCAAAATAAATTTCGGAATCTACGTTTCAGAAAGAAGGAGGTGTTGAGGTAACCTAATTGAATTTTCTAACATGACGAAGATGATAAGACAGTAAATCCAGATAAACTGCTTAATCTGATGAAGGGCCCAAACAGTATAGTGATGCGGTAAAGAGTTTGGACGTTAGGAGATAATACACATTTCGCCTACAAAATATAATCCGCTTTACAGTATATTCTGTGAAGCGCATTGAGATGTCTCAAAGATGTGATAAGGCGCTTTATCAAATGCAAGGATTATTATTATTAATATACGATGGGAAGTAAGGGAAGCTTATAAACAAACAACTTGAAGAATAAGTAAGCAGGGAAGGTCACTGAAATGAAAAGGATTTGCGAAGCAACAATAGTATAAGAAAGAAGGTAGGTTGAGATCATTCAAAGAGGGGCAACAACAACTTAATTTATATCGCCCTTCACCCAGGGAACATCTCGGGACTAGTTGTTTGCGCCTAATAATCAAATAATTAGTAAATGATCTTATTGTTAACGATAGGACATCGATCCTACGATATTGGGTCAGACAGAATGTGCTGATTTGAGAACAGCAGCAGAACAATTTTTATTTTTTTGAAACCTAGATTGGATTTTTTTTAAAAACAAGAAAAACAAACAATAGAGATAAACTGATTACGTGCGAGCCTAGACACTAGGGCTGCCAGAAATCAGATGCCTCTCTCCAGGCAGGAAATTAAAAAAGTTTTTAAAAATTAATAAGAGGAATAAGTTTCTCCAAGGCTCCAGTTATTTGGCTTTCACTTGAGCATTCAATCAGCAAAACAAGGCACTGAAGTCATTCTGTCTCTGTGAGCAAGAGTCCTGTATCAACTGAATTAGCCTGTTGTTCTAAACTGAGCTTTTGGGGATGATAATTCATCTCAGTGGTTCACCCTCTGTAACAATGATATATTTGCTGGAACGCACAAGTGTTGGTGCTATTTTCATGACCCAAATCAGCCTCTCGTGAGTTACGCGTCACATCTATCGAATTTTAATGAATCAAAGCTTCATACTCTGTATCCCTGTGTATTTATTTAATGTCTTTCTAATAAATAAACACCCTGAACTAAGTCTCTTAATGGCAAAGGCTTACAGTAAACAATCGCTGCATGTGAAAATGGAAGGAATATTTGTTCACAAGATCAGTTTGGGTGAAGACGTCCCTTTGACCCATTTTATCTCAGCCATCTACAATGCCAACCCTACCATCATTCCATTACAGCATTGAGCTGTTTGCTAACTAAAGTCCAGTTTCCTGGACATAGTCATCTCCCTGATAACCTATTGCAGTTTTTTCAAGACATAATTGCAAATATATTCAAAGCATCTTGGAAAGAGATGCTCTTCCACGTTAATACCCCAAAAATGTTTCATTGAGGTCTTTACCGACGTCATTTATAGTCTTTATAAAATATTTGGCATGGTTTTAATGCAGATCCTCTATCATTAAATAACTCTGATGGCACAATTTCCTGGTGTTGTCATTGGCTTGAACGCAAGTTATTGAACATCTGTCCATCAGCTTAACAAAATGAGCATAGAATTAAAAAACAGACACATTTAGTGGCATTATTATAAGGTGCTTCAATGGTTCTCATTTATTAACCCAACACAATGTTATTCTTGGTAATATAAATTTGGATGGATTTCAGTTCTATTAGTGTTTCACTAAACCACATTTGTGACTCATACCCTTTGTGCTGCTCACTCACACTCACTTGACGTTTGCACTGTTCCTTGAATGCAGTTGAATGTTTCACATAAATGAAAACAAGGCGATATCTAGCATGCCTGAGATTCCACCATGAGGCATGAGTAGCTTACAGAACTAGAGAGGATATACCCATAAACATATATACATGTAATAATCTTCAAGAAGAGCTTAGACTTCATAAATATTTCTGAGTCGTGATTTCCTCCTGGTTAGATTTTCACAACCCGTATTGTCTCAGAATACGTGTTGTATCGTACTTTATCTTACCAGTCAATTCACTTTACAGTATATCTTGTGAAACGCTTTGAGGCGTCTCGAAGACGCAATAAGGCGCTGTA
This sequence comes from Callorhinchus milii, assembly GCF_018977255.1. Classification (NCBI taxonomy): domain Eukaryota; kingdom Metazoa; phylum Chordata; class Chondrichthyes; order Chimaeriformes; family Callorhinchidae; genus Callorhinchus; species Callorhinchus milii. The sequence goes on from NW_024704752.1 coordinate 18,621,011, forward strand.
TCAAATGCAAGGATTATTATTATCTACATGTCATAAATGGTCTTATTGCCTGGGTTTGTGCTTCAACCACACAAAAGGTCATTGCGCCTCCAGGTCAATCTAACTGACTGCTTAGATTCTAATAAATTGGCAATATCGTGTCTCAACTCTATGAACTCTGGACTCCACAGCAGGCAACACAGCCAGGCCTGGAACCTTTGGCACTCAAATCAGCAAGCCTCGGTCATGATGGTTAACTAGAGGTTAACAGAATGCACGAAGGACGTTTTCTTAGTAAAGCTTATCTGATTATTTCAAAGAACAAATAACAAACACTTTGGTTTTGACATTCCAGTGATCCTCTTAGCAAAGCTAGTGTGTGGAATCCACATACCACGGTTCCTGTGGGCTAAGATAACTTAGTTGTATCCTTTAGTTGTTATTAAATGAAACCAATACTTTCATCACAATTTGAAAACAATGTGGATTTTTTTTATATCAAAAGAATAGCTAAAAAGGGGACATTTGCTTTCAGTTCACTCAAAAGATTATGGATGAAAATGGTTTAAACTCTCCTTGTCATAAACTGTCTTTGTTGACGGCATCTAAAGTGAGAATTTAGATTTTTATCTATATAATTATCATCGCTAATAATTATTTTTCACCTTATTCTATTTTTTCATCTAATTTGCTACCACAGATGTTCTGAGGCAATCAGAATTATGAACTTAGATAATTCGATTACTGTACTTCTCAAACAGAAAACCTTTCCTGTTTTGTCGGACTCATTAAGTGTGAACCTTTTTTTTGTGTGAAACTGTGCAACAGTTAAAGTTTTTCATTCTTTACAGGCAAATCCACGGTTTTGTTTATTTATATTATCTAATACAGGATTATTATTATTAATAATACCATAGATAAAATGGTGTGTTTACAAAAGATATGTACACAGTATAAACAGTCCACCCAAACTAAGCTCAGACCTAAAGCCAGTCGTGAATTTCGTGCAGGTCTATTTCTTTCTAAAAGCAGCTGCAATCAGCAGTTTGGCTTCATTTACAGTCGACAATCTGCCTTTGGGTGGATGTGGCATGGAAATGGCTGGTAAACTTCTGCAGCCAGAGAAACTATTCAGAGCGCTGTTTGAGGGACTGGGGTTGGCTGAAAGCCCTTTTGAGCCACTAACTTTAGTCGTGCTGGAAGAGAGAACACGGTGGGATGTATGGCCCTGGCTGCCTACAGAAAAAGGGGAAGAGTTGAGGCTTGGTTGACCATCTGAGTGCTGAGAAAGTGGAAGTACTCCATTTAACTTCTTCAGTTCCAGTAACTGTTCCCGGGCTTGTCCCAGAGCCTCGGTGAGCTCGAAGCGTTCCTCACATTCCCTACGTACAGTTTCCTGGAGAAACGTCATCTGTATGTGGGGAAACAGATCGGAGACATGAGTTTATTCACAGAAAACATTGTAGACACTTTCTTGAAGAAATATCTATTAGAATGCTGTCCACTGTAAAGCAATTGTATGTGGGGAAATACAGTAGAGTGCCATTCCCTGCACTGTACTTGAAGCTACGTTTAATACTATGTCAAAGTACAGGTCTGCAACCGAAGTGAAATTCAATACCATAGGTAAGTGTAGGGTTTAAAATATTAATCTTGTGTGATTGTTTAGTCCATTAATTGTACTGTGTGTGTGTGTGTTGCTAAATATATTGATGTTGGTTGTTAGTGTAAACTCACACTGACCAGGGGAATAATAGGACAAAATCCACTGCACGGAATGATGTGTCCCATCACTCAATGACACTGCTTGTCACAGCTCCATTGCAGAGACTGTGCTTGACATGAAACCTGTTGAAGGACCATCAATTTTCAGTGGGTTACGGCGGGGAAATCGACGTCCCCAGCTGCCTGTTTGGATGGATGTTAGAGATCCCACGGCACTATTCAAAAGGAGGAGGGAGTTTCGCCTGGTATTTTGGCCCAGATAAATAATTGGTCATTCGCTTAACGTGTGCTCTTTGAATGACAATTACTTGGATTAATTACGCCTTTGAACATCTGAAGTACTAATGATCCAACAGCATTTTAGATGAATTAATAAGTTTGCAGGCCATCGGCAGATAGGCTGCCGCATCTGCCAGCAAGACACACAGACCCATCACTTAACAGTAAAATCCTATGAACCGCTTTGAGACGCCCTCCTGACGTGAAAGGCGCTACATTGAACCTAAGGACTATTAGAATTATGATGATTATTTGCATACATACTTCTGCCTGGGCCTGACTCAGTTCTCGTGTTAGCTGCTGCAGTTCCTGTTGAGTGTCTCTCAGCTCTGACGATTTCTGTTGTACCTCTTTCCTCAGGTCCTGAGTTATAGAATCCATTTTGTCCTGTTCTTGCCTTAGCCGGGTCTCCAGGTCTGACACCAGCTTTCCCAGGCTACAGATCTGATCTTCTTTCGAACGGTCCCTCTCCATCAGTCGGGACTGTGCATCCTTAAGCTCCTTCTCCAAGCTGTTTAGCTCCAGTTGCAATCCCTTGGTGGCAGCGTCAATTAAGCCAGGAACCTAACAATAAAGTACACAAACACTTCACTCACTTGGATGCCAAATTCCCCCAATATTTGGTCACTTTTAGCCTAAGATGTGTGCTCTTAGAATGACAATTACTTAGGAGTAATTACAGCTTTCAAAATCTGAATTACTCGTGATCCAAAAAAGCATTTCAGATGAATGTGGATGGTTATTACTGCTGGGAGAACACAGTGATCACAACAGTGGTATTACAATTTTATCTCATAATTCTGTACATAAAAATGAAATGCCTTCACATTGATACACGATCCAGACCCGGCTCCTTATACACAGAAACATCTCTCATGCAAAGCAATATACGGTATCTCAACCATTCTTAGAAATAGAGACTGTTACCAAAGTTAGACTTGGTCTGAAAACCCAACCAAAGAACAGTCCAATGTCACAGGAAAGATACTCACAGTTTAAGCATTTAACCTTTTGGTGCCCTGACCCTAATCTACCGTTACAGTCTGTACAAAACGCAATTTGGCAATCTGATAGCAGATTCTAATCATTATCATTTATATCTTAGAACTGTGATGGACCAATGGCCAAATATTACATTTCAAGAGTCTTTATAATGTATTCAGTTAAAGGAAGAAAGCTTTGTTTTAAACAAAACCATAGAAATTCATAGCACATTCGGCCTACTGAGTATGTGCCAGCTCTTAGAGCAAGATGTTTGTTTAATCCCACTGCCCCACCCTATCACCAAACAACAACAACTTACATTTATATAGCGCCCTTCACATGGGGAAGTGTCCCATACTCATACCCATACCCGGTCAAGCCTCTATCCTTCATATACCTGTCTACTTCCCTTTGAAACCCATAAGGTATTCTGCCTCTATCACCCTTACTTGACAGGGCATTCCATGTCCCAACAGTGCAAATAAAAAGTTTCACTCTATTCTGCTGGTGCAAGTTCCTATAACGTTAGTGTGCTATTATTGTGTGATAGTTTTCAACATTGTTTTGTATAGTTTATCTTACTCTGAATTTCAACTTTCTTTTAAATAAGAGTTTTACTACAATGAAATTGAATGTCCCGACAACGAACTCAGTAATAATGCGACATGATGTTTATGGGTTTGATGTTAACATGTATGACGCAACTCCCTATATTTAATGCAAAATACTTCTGAAGGTTATACCTACTTTACAGGATGTCAGTTAAGAAACTCACTGGATATTTGTCCCCATGCAGACATCCACATTGATTTATGGCAGTGGGTTTACTTCAAATGCACTTACACTATTGTTTGGTATTTAGAAATCATAAGTACAGTATTGATTGGCTTTTTATCAGCCAGGACCATATTGAGAATAAGATTGAATTAAAGTTAGGTTTATTTCATGCACTCAAAGGCAGTTACTTAAATGATTTCTTCAGTTACAAATCAGAGAGACACGAATGTTAAAGACAAAACTGGTAAAAAATGGAAAATGCAATTTACCAGTTTGATGATTCTTTTTGGAAAATACCCGATATGGATAATGCAACTAGGAACATCGAGAGCCGTGTAACTTGACTGAATGCTGCACATTGTATATTTGCGTCTTCGAGTCGTCTCAAAGCGCTTCTCAGAATATACTGTAAAATGAATTGACTGTATGTTTTGTGGGCGAAACGCGGCAGCCAATTGCTGAATTGCAGTGGTCTGTTATTTACTATACATATGAATAACATGGTTGATAGCATTTTAGTTGTCATTTATGATCACGCTGAAAATGCAGACCTTTGCCTGCAGTTCCTTGTTCTCTTTCTTGTATTTACTGACAAGTTCCTGGTGCTTTTGTCTGTCAATGTCCAGGTCCAGCCTGGCTTCTTCCTTCATCCGTAGCACTAGTTCCTGCTGCTCTTTGCAGTGACGTTCACGCTCTTTGGTGAGTTCTTCCTCAACCTGAGAAACGGCAAAAAGCAATGCTTACACCTGAGCCCAATGCCAATGTAGCCTCCGCATTAAACGCAACCAGCCACTGTCCTTGTACAACGGAGTTCCGATTTATTCAACACAATGTGTTAGTTCAACTCAGCACATGCATCAGTTAAATACAATTAATAACTGAATTCAATCAAGAAAATTAGCATCACAAATTTTCTATAATAATAATCCTTGCATTTGATATAGCGCCTAATCACGTCTTTGAGACGTCTCGAAGATGTGATAAGGCGCTGTATCAAATGCAAGGATTATGATAATAGTAGTATCTAGTCGTGACACATTAGAGATTCTATTTTCCAAAAACAAATCTTGGTTGGAAAGATTGTTATTCGGTAAATCTTTCTCCGTACATCCGCTAGCTGATGCAATCTAAGCCATTTTGTGGAGAGTCTGTATTAATTAGTTGCTAGGTAACTGCTCCGTAGCTTTTAGCTCAGGTTCTGTATGACTGGAAGCAGTTTAGTGCAGAATTAATAATAGAAGCAGCTCTTTAAAGCACTCTCTCCTGATTGCCATTGCGAGCAATAATGTAATCACTACAGCAGCTCAATCATGGCACAAAGCAAATGTTAGAAAATAAAAGAGATAATCAAAAAATGTTTTCAGTGAAGAGTAAAAAAAAACTGACGTATAATCTCCCACCCACCCAGCGGCAATCACCGTGACGGCAAGAGACTATTATGCTGTTCAGTAACAGTGTGCACTTGTCGTTAAAGGTCAATGCAAATGGCAATTGAAGTTGTGAATGAGTTGAAATGCATCTTATTGTCACGTTTTATCTCGGTATCTAAGACAGAGCTGAGAAACAGCTGCCCCTGAACACTTCACACACACACACACACACACACACACACACGTGGTTTTTAAATGATAGCTCAATAAATTAAATTCCAATCCATGGTGTCAATCTGAAAAAGACTGTGAAGATCACATAGGTTTCTTTCACATTTGTTGGCTTGCTGTTAGCTCCTATCGTTTCGTCCACAAAAACACACAGTCACTAAACTTCACGGTATATTCTGTGAAGCACTTTGAGACGTCTAGAAGACGTGATAAGGCGCTATATCAAACGCAAGGATTATTATTATTATTATCAGCACAGCAACACACAGAGTTTTCACTTCAATCCCCCCAAAATAAGAATTTTAGAGAGGTTTATTTGTTTTTTAAAAAGAAAGTCTCCCAACCATAATTTCCCAGGTCAGATCCACTTATTAACTCTTACACATTCTACTTGTGCAGGCAGGGCGTATTCCTATTGAAGTGTGTCGAACCAAACTATTAGCATCACGCTGTATATTCACCGAAGCTACGAGATAGAAAGCCTCTTGCCTTTTCTCTCCAGTTATCTTCACCCCCTAACTTCTGTCTAAAGTTTTCCCGTAGTTGCTCAATCCTGTTCTGATGAGAAATCACCATCAGCTCCCTGTAAGCAAAGAGTTACAGTCAAAATGTAAGAGTGGATAGTAATTGGCAAATATTCAAAACAGGCCTTCCCAAAATATCTAACCCGTCAATAATGAACTATTGTTGGAAAGAATGAGTTAGGTATGAATAACAACAAAATGAACACACAAGGGAGAGGGAAATAGATAGGAAAGAGAGGAATGGGTATAAAAATAATATAAAAATACAGGAAATAACAGTATTTGTATTCTGGTGGCAGAAAGGGAACACTTCCTAAGCCTGGCCTCATAAACACTTTACATCTTTTGAGCCAAGCATTGTAAGTCTGAGACAAGTGAATAACAGTCCAAAGAAACATTGGATCGATGGAGAAGTAAATAACTGACGGAAGCTAGAGAGGGAGTTACGTGAAGGAGGAATAGGAAATATTCATCGTCTTCTGGAGCTCAATGGCTATCAATCATTCAATAGACTGGCAAAAAGTCTTTTGCCTCCTGGAGTAATAAACAGAGATATTTCAAATGGTACCCATTTGCCATGGTTATGAGCAAAATGAACAATGGTATCAAAATGTGGTATCAAATGTTCAGGCCATAAGTAATAGAAAAAGGTAGACTTCCCTTTCTAGTCTGGTGAGACAGTCGTTAACATAGATTTCTATTTCTAAAGGTTTAGTTTTGAGGAATTTACTGAGCATAGAATATTTTTTAAAAATCTAACAGTTAATGATCTTGGACACAGCATTAATTAAAGTACCATAAAACCTTATTGTAGGAAATCATTTCTCCGCAAGAGGCTGGATGTTATTAAAACTAGGCCAAGAAAGTCATGTTTCAGCAATTTGGAAAAGAGAGCAAACATTCGGACCTTATTATACTGTTATCCGTCACTAGTATAAGTGCTCTGGGAACCCGCCCGGCATGGAGGGCGCTATATAAATGCAAATTGTTGCTGTTATTATCCGTGAAGCTTAAGACAGACTTCATACAGCTGAATCAGAAAAGAAAATAGTCAGATGGCCATCTACAGCGTATAGCAGCTTCATCTAAACGCACACACTGTCTCATTTTTTGGCAAAGTAAAATATTCCCAAGAACAGGAACATAGAGAAATAGAAAGAATCACGGAAAAAAACAGTGTTACAATATATGTGGCAATTTATTCATGGTGAGCGAGGTGTTTAATCCACAAGAGCCAGAGAGGATAATCTCTCCTGCTTCTTGAACGGATTTGCCAATGTGTGATATCTGTCCACTGAAAAGTGAAACCCAGAAATAATCAGCTACATGACGCAGATACACGACTGTTCTGCACTTACCTGCCCAGGCCAGTAATGTTTTTCTTCTTCAAAAAAAAATGTTTCCTTAGATTTACATTTCAGCAAAGGAAGACCAGCAGATGGTTTGATAGAAATACTGATGAGTTCAAAACACCTATGCAGGAAATAAGATCACTGGAAATCTAAACAGAAACTGTTGCTTGCTGTGAGAGGTGATTTGTATTCAAAGTCAGTGACATTCTGCCGCCAGAGAAAGGTTTAAAACTGTAAATGTTTAATCTTCTTAGCATCATTTGATATCATGGATTGTCACAAGAATTTGAACAAGATTACTTTTTTGTCACAGTGAACTCAGAATGTCATGAGTCATGACCCAGATTATGTACTTTATGGTCTTGAAAATTACAGGAACAGTTTTTCCTCATCATTGGAATGAGAAGATGAACTTTTAGCCCAAATCAGACACTGCCCGACACCGGCACAACCCCTCAGTTTATACATGTGGGTTTGGTTTAAATACCCATATAAAATCCCAGAAACCAAAGCCAATGTTACAACAGCGATGGAATGCTGAAGGAGAGTGTGTATATTGATGTGTGACTGGGCTATGAGTGCGTAAAGGTCTTGAGGAAAATATAGTACTAAATCCTACGTGTGTGTGGGTGTCGGTGCATATGCCGTGCTGAAAACTGGTTTGCCTCACTTGTACTGTATTTTTAGGTTCAATACAACCCGTGTTAATCACAACACTAATATGATGACTTTAACCTCTTGCAGGAATAAATCTGTCTCAGTGCTAAAAGCAGAATGAGTTCTAAAATAAGAAATGTGCATTTGAACTGCTGGGCATTTTGAATAAGGGAGAATTAGCTTCAAAGTTGTTTCAACAAGAAAATACATCAATTAAGCTAAACAGTCATTTATCTTATTGGAAAATGCTTCACTTTTAATAAAAAAAATTATACTTGAACCCTTATAGTATTGAATAAAATTACACAGACAAAATGGATTTTTTTGTTAATTGAGAAACCTATTTTGGATATAACCCAGCTAGGACTTGAACCAGTGCAGAACACCCAACATAACTGACACAAGCAAGTGGACTGAAATTGCTCGTTCAGTGCAGCATTTATGGTGATGGAAATCCCATTAACAGTCAGCGCTGCCCAGAGTCTTAACACTAACAACATTTCAGCCAACAAGAAAACAGAAGCTTGGGTTTTAAATCCTTAAAGACTGTAGAAGGAAAGACAGAAATGTTCAGAGTGCTTGGAAAAGGAGTTGGGTACAGTTTTGAAGAGTCTCGATTTCAACAAAGTTTAGGTGCGTGGAAGAGCCCTTTTGATGGCTAGCTCTGATCAGAGCCATGTAAATGGCTTCAGTGACTTGGCTCTGAAGATGGAAGGGAATCATTCTGTTTGCATTCCTTAAAGCTTTTTTGACAATTGTGGGTGAAACATAAATATTTACCAATATCTGGCCTAGATATTGCCAGGTCACCACTTCCTAGTGCATGTGGATAGCGTTTGTTGTCTTCCGTTGACGAGGCTTGCATCTTGCCTGAAATTTCAGCGTCCAAAGATTCTCTCAAAGTGACTTGTGGCAGCACATACATTGCTGTAATGGTCACCCACAGTGGTTTGTGAATTTCCACAGAGGCTTTAAGAACCAGGATTTGCGAGGAGCATAAACTGGGTCACCAGAAACTAATTATATGATCAGTCCCTTCATCATTTAAATAAGCATGGAATGAACACTGCCTCACATTACATTATAAGGTGACTGGGAATTTGGCAAGATAGATATCACATGAGGTGTCAAAAATTGTACATTACCTTTATTATTATTCTGAGAATATTCTTCATCTGTGGTTGATGTGAACCATAACATTGTGGCTTGCTGCCTGGTGGCTTGTTTCTGCTTGTGTGTATATAGTAAATGATTCCAACAGTCCATGGAAGGACGACGATGAAATAGAATCACTGGAAGTGACTACCTGGCACTCATTAGATTTGGTAATTAATAAATTTGCCAAGCCTGAATAATGAGTGCGTCACTGACCTCTGAGATTCAGTCAGACATTGGTGAGTATGATCAGTGTAATCGCTCCCAGGTGACTAGAGGGAATATGTGGCATTGAAATTCACAGCCGCAGTTTCTTTCACAGCTGCAGATAATAGCTATATAACAAATATAAAAATTCTCTGCTGATGCAAAGACGCCGGTTTTATTAAGGCCAAATAGTTCTTCTTGGCTTCAAACCTCTGTAAACCATAATCATTCCCTCCTCCAGAGCCTCCATCCTTTATTACGTTTGTTCTGCCGGAAAGTATCATTGAACAAAGTAGACGTTGCCCTCACATGCTGACTCACAAAAGAGCACAGAATGAGTAGCAGCAGGTATTTCTTTATTACCTATTTCATTGTGTCTTACAGTCCTCATGGAATATGTTTTCAATGTAGATAGTCCAGGAAAGGAACTTATGTTAGTCAATCTTCCTCTTCTCGCCAAATTGATCAAACTTTGTTATCATATGGTATTCTGACGCAGATATATTAACTTTTTGCAGAAAATCCAGATATGGGATAATTTCTAGAAGCTAATAACTTAAGACTGCAGTAAAATGTCTCTAACATTTACGGTTAAATAATTTTGTACTATTCTCGAACTTCAACTTGAGTTTCCATTTTTATCAAAGAATGCATGTTTTCTACACACCATGAAAAATACTGTGGCGTGCTGCTTTGAGCATAATGGGCATACTGTTACAGCATTCAAAGATTACCAAAGTTCCTCTTGTAAACCCTGTTAATAAGTGCAATTCAGAAATAGGTTATAAAATAAATTGAAATGGGGCAAAATAAACACAAAGAAATGTCACTCACCATGAATGGAGAACAACCATAATTTATCTGATTCTTTATCACTCACGCATTCATGTTAATGAAGGGCAGTTGAGTATATTAATATGATTTTTTTATTTGAATACTTATAATGAAAATAAGGAAAATGTGTTTTGATTGCATTTTGCCGGCAGCAACGTTGAAAGAAGAACCATTATTCAAATTGATTGTTAAAGGATTCCAAACAACGAAAAACGATGCAGTGAAAAATATTTCACACTTTACAAAAACATACTTTCTTTGACAAAGTGTAAGCTTAACTTCAAGTCTGAAGCAATTAAAATTATTCAGCTGTAAATGGTAGTTAGATAGGGTTTACTGGAGTCATAAGATTTTGCACAAGTATTTGGGAATTGAGCCAGCATATAGTCAAGCATAGAAAAAAAATCTTCCTTCTTAATGGTCTCTGAATGCCAGAAGTTACAAGAAGTAGTATCGATACTTGGGTTTTGGCTAAACTACAGAATCAAATGTCTGCAGATAACATCTTCATTGTCCTAAGCAAGTTACATTGCAGTTTTAAATCCCCCAGTAAATCAGCTGCCTCTTTTCTACAAATACTGTACGTAACACTCACCATTGAGGATTTCCTACATGTTTTTCTACCTATTACCACTTTATTTACAGCATAACAAAATATCTCCAAGATAATCAGTTACCTATTCCAACCTGCTAACTTTTAAAGGTACTTATAATATCTAGTGGGAGAAAAACACTTGTGAAACCTAACATTTAATAAAGCAAATTTATGTTATCAAATAATTGGTTTCCAAGAATGCACTCAGAATCTTTCACAATTTTGAGCAATCTCAATTTTTAAGACAAAATGGTCTTACAAATTAATACAGTCCAAGGTGGAATTTCAGGCCTTAAGAGTCGTGGTCTCAAGTTTATAAGGGGATAAAGGTAAATAATTTACATTAAATTATGTGGAGGAAGTTAAATATGTAGAGCATTTTTTCCCAAGAAAGCAGTGGAGGTGGATAGTTTTGATCGAATTAGAAAGATTTAGAAGTTAAGACTCTAGTCTTCTTTTCCATTCGTTCTTTGGGCAACTGTGCTGCAAGCTATTATGTCCTGATTATTCTCATAACTAGGATCTATTAACATTGGGTAGCTCAGTAACAGTGAGGGAAACAAGCTGGCATCAAAGAAATGATCACAAAGAAATGTGAAAAAATAACAATCATAATAATTTGGTTACTGAATCCACGACTGTTTGTGGGACACTGTTCTGTGCAATTGGCTGCTGCATTTTGCCCACAAATATACAGTCAATTCACTTTACAGTATATCTTATGAAGCTCTTTGAGACATCTCAAAGATGTGATAATGCGCTACATCAAATGCAAGTTATATTATTATGATTAGCAACTCAAGCCATAACTGCATGACCCAATGTAAAAGTTTTACCTTTCCTGCATTAATGCTGTTAGCTCTCCTTTCGTCTGTTTGAGGGCAGATTTCAGAGTCTGCAGTTCATTCTGTGAGCGTGAACATTGTCTTTGTATTTCTGCCTCTTTACACAGGTTCTCTTCCAGCTTTTCTTGTAAACGGTTATATTCTTGTTGCCAACGAAAACACTCTTCCTCTTTTTCTTTCATTTCTCTACCTTGTCTGTGATAAGACGAACAAATGAAATCAACTGTTTTTTTCTCCAATGAAAGAACATATTATCATATAATAATTTAATAACCTTTCTCATACCTGGATTCAATTTCTTCTTGTGCACAATCCAATTGTTGTATTCTGGAGAGAAGACTGTCTGCTTCTTTTGATTTATTCCTGTAGAGATACAATGAAAATATGGTTAAATCTGGCATCATCTTTTTCTATTTCATGCAAATGTAATCCGAATTTGAATTTTCAGCTGCTGAGTTTGCAACCTCTACAATAGTCCCTCTTAGAATCATATTTATAGATGTTCTCAGTCCGTGTGAGCTTGGTAAGAACAGTAAGATAAATCCTTTTGGACTAGGTATCTATAAAGTTATCTGGAGTAAATTGTGAGCAAGATGAAAACTGATGCAAATATCATCAGAAACTGGGAGAATGAAACTTGAGACATTTACAAATCAAATCTCAACATCAAGATATTTTATGGCTTTGTGGTGTAGCCCAAAGTGTGTTACTCATTATAATACATGTTAATTGAATAGAATCATAGAATTGTACAGCACAAAAAGAGGCCATTCGGCCCATCGAGTCTGTGCGGTTCTTTGAATAGAGCAATTAATGTCAGTCCCACTCCCGGCCCTTTCCCCATAACCTGCAAACCCGTCCTCCTCAAATACCCGTCCACCGCGTTTTTAAAAGTAGTTATCGAATCAGCCTCGACCGCCCTTTCAAGCAATGCCTTCCAGATTCCAACAACTCGCTGCGTGAAAATAAAATAATTTATTACCATTCTGTAGCATTCCTGTCGAAGAGTTATAATCAAATAGATAGCAGATTTGCACATGATTTAACTAGCGGAGATTTCAATATTTACTTCTCTGTAAGTTAGAGGGGAGTAACATGCCTTGAATAACACACATAATATAATCAGGTAATAGCTGACAGTGAGTTACAAGACTATAATCCAGTGGGCAATGGGTTGACGATATGATACAAATGGAAAGCGATTTCTATGAGCTACCCTGATGACTGATTGGTAAAGCCCAAAAAAACATCAGCCAAGGTTCTGAATCATACTCTCAGCATAAGTTACCTCGTTCAGTGAAAATAAAGAAAATTGAAGGTAAAGCGGCCCAAATGTGAGCATGATATTCATGAACTGATATAAAATGTATCACCAATAATTTTTGGAAAAATTGAAACTAATTTATATTCCAATTATCCTTTTTATTCCAATGATACAAAATCTTAATCTTATCATTCAACTAAGGGTACTCAATCTCAAGTCAGTCTCAAAACTGAGCAAGTTGTCCAGATGGTCTATAGACCATGCTGATTCAACATTTTGTATTTACATTACGTAATAAAGGTATTCATATGAACACAATGGCATATAGTACTCTCTGATTACACCATCAAACATGACTTCAGATTCCACCTCCTCCTCCAGGTAATTGAATACTTATTCTGTGAAGTTTTCAAAGAAAGCAAATGGGACTAAAATGTGAAATATGTCAATTATTCCCATTCTCCCTTCATGAGAGTCTGGTTACGCAGCTTGAAACGTGCATTGTGTTCTGTTGCATATAGTGCACATGAAAATGTGGGGCACATCTAACAAAGTCAGAACTGGTCAGAACTGTTTGCAAAAGGCAAATGTACAGAGGAAAGCTGGAAAGCCTTTACTAGGCACAAATGTTTTACTGAAACCCACTTATGTGCTCAGAGTAAAGTGATAGGGGTGAGGGGGTGGGGGGGTGGAGTGGAGAGAATGTACAGCTTCTGGGATGATGAATGCTAATGGTATTAAAACAAGACATATTAAGGCCACACAAAATTGAAAAGGTTTTAAAATTGCATTGCTCAGAAAACTGCAACATTAATGTTTTCACATTCGAGTGAACAATAGATTAAATAAAATTAGGTGTTGGTTTATATCAAATCTCATTTTTGGGCTCTTTGTCCTTACTGCTTCAACTGTTGCAGACATCTTTAGTAAAAAGTAACCTGGGATAAAAGTGTACAGATAAAACAGTATGTAACTGTGCTTTTGTCCCCATCAGCCTTATTAATGCTTGAACCTAGTATATGTATGTCGGCCACTGAGGGTAAAATAACAAAATTTTGTTGGTATTATTTATATAATACAATACAAATCCATGATGCATTGGTCAGATTATCATCTTTTTCTGGCATCCATATCATATTCTAATCAAATTACAAGTCGTCAATGACTAAAATCATAATTACGATAAGTAAGAAAATTGCTAAGCAAATATGCTCCGCTTTGTTGCTCTTGAAATAGTGATTGCAATTCTTTTGGCAGTCAAAATTTGTAACATTTTCTTTATGTATGTATATCAACTTTTGTTCTGGCAAAAGTATTCCTCAATTCATTTCTTTGGGGAGAAGTTGCCATATTAAACTAAAGAAAGGAGGTGATACTTATGACGTTTCCTATTGCATTTGATGTGATATCAAGGTCACGGGATCTTTAACATCCTGAACAGATTGGGACCTTGCACTGAATTGGAGTGAACCCACAACCTGACTGAGCGGTAAGAGTGCGACCCACTGAGTGAGACTGACACCTTTAGAATTTGACCTGACACCAGATGCGGCTTGACCTGCTGTACATATTCTGCTTTTAATCCTGTTTACAACTATGTGCTTTCAGTTGCCACATGTTTTCAGTTTAATTGTTTTGTGTGACTGTGTGCAATGTTCAATTACAGGAAAGACTTTCCTTTTGACGTACGTTTTGCAACTAAGACTTGGCATAAATCAAACATAGGTGGGGGGGGGAACAGAAATGTTGATTAGAAAAGAATGCACTGAAAAGCATCTTAAGCCCATAGATAACAAACGGTTAGTGTCCTGTTACGAACAGGCTGTTATAAGAAATTCTCTCATCAGCTTTCTTTTTCCGTACAATTGATGCCAATGGGGGGGACAGAATGAAGCTGAGACTTGTGAGGGCCTTCTTACATGGAACAGGAACAGTGAGTCATGTTGTGTCTGATTTAGACAAGTACCCAAAAGGGACAAGTTGTAGTGCACTGCCTGCCAAACCCACAAGTTATGGGAACAAATACAGAAATAGACTTTACATATCGTATTTAAGTGAGAGCATTATATTCTCCTCACTGTAATAAATAAGTTTTCATAGCTTCAATATCGATATCTTGTTGTTGTGAGAGTGTGGGGGAATGTTTGTGTCAGATGTTTCACATTCAATTCTGAGTTGATGGTTTCCTCTTCTTAGGATTGAGTTCCTCACGGACATGAAACTTATACTATTCTTGGATTGAATCATACCACTGATAGGCTTAAAGCTTCGGTGCTTGGGGTGAATTTTACTGCACACTATTCCCGAGAAATGGTCTGTCTGTGTCAATGGGTGGGAGATTTCTCTGAAATTTCTCAGTGTGCATTTTATGGATATCAGACCTATCTTAGGAACTTTTGTTAAAGATCACCGCTGCCATTCTTTAAATGCAGTGAGAGAAGAAAAATAATGAAAATTGAATGGCTTCCTGACATTCACACAGCTTCAAGCTCTGGAGTCTTGAGTCTCTACTCACATCATTTCAACCATAACCAAAAATACATCACATTTGGGAAGAGATCAAGAATAAATTCCCACCATCCAATCCTCCCACGCCTCAACATCTCTTTGTCCCATTCCTAAAACCAGCTGCCTTCATTGTAACTGGTCAGTCAATCACGTACCACAATCAGTTAATATCTATCAATCCATTACTACCATCTTTGTAAGCTATACTCATTAGTACATACAATCTAGTTAGTTGTTCAAATTGCCAACACTTTTGCTTACGGCGGGTTTAGCTTATGCTGATCAATAAAACAACTGTGATCCTTTTCCTACATCTTGATAAAACAAAGGCTTTGCGAAAAGATAGCCAGTGTTACTGACGAGCACGAGGTAGATCCCAGTGTGTTTACAAAAGGATGTGCTCCTGTAAATCGCTTTGTGATGTTCTCCCACTGTGTAAGGCACTATAGAAAAGTATATTGTCAGTTGAGACTGAGATGCACTCTTTATAACACCAACTTCCAATAGTTAGTCAAAAAAAGCTTTCATATTAGTATTGGGAAATCAGATAAGTTGGTTAATCAAACAGGGAACAGATAGTAGATTAGAATTCTGTAGTAAGAAAAGTTATGAGTTCATTTTTGCAGATTGATTTCAAATAGTTTTACAGCTGTAATCGTACAGTTACAGTCGGCCACACCACATGTATTAAAACCTTGTGACTAATGTTACTAAGCACGTTGTGAAAGAAACCAATCTATCTACTATAAATCTGTGTGCATTTCCTAGATAATATGTAAATTAATGTTTGCTTTCCACTTTAATCTCGCTGCAGCTACGGGCAGTTAGAAGTTTTATTAGGCTCTTAGTATAGGTTCTTCTTTCATTAGTTAAGTATTGACATAGTCTATTAAAAGCTAAATATATAGCACAGAAGTCACACCTAATCATGAAAGTGATCCAAATAAATCCTGCAATTGAATTGAGAGATTTAAAAAAGAAAATGGACCATTCAATTTGTATGTGTATGTACTACATATATGTATAATGTACACACGTTATTAACCAAGTGCATTGATTTTGTTTCTTCTTGTTAACAAAAGTGTTGGGTACTTATGAGCTGACTGATGCTGTAGGTGGCATGTGATTGAATGACCACAACTAGGCATGTCTAATTCACCAAGACACGAGATATGTAGTTTTGGTGATTATTGGACTGATAGGCAATGACTGAGTTCACATCTGCCCACAAAATACACAGTAACTACACTTCATAAGATATCCATAAATTTATGCCATAATTCAAGAAATATTCAACCAAGAAAACATTGAAAACATACCAGAGATCAAACCAGACTTATCTCGACTCGTGCGAATGTTCGGGGGAATTCTGCTTGATGACACTGCGGGTTACAGGTTGGCCACTACTGAGCTAGGCTTTATTAATACAGATAAATGCAAGATACTACATTTAGGAAGTAAGAATTGCAAGTAATTGGATAGAACAGAACTTTCTAAGGGAGAGCAGAGGAAGATCTAGGGGTGTTAGCTGATGCATTGTTCACCATGTCAAAACACTGTGAGCAGCAATAAACAAATAGGACACTGGGCTACATTGCCAAATCAATTGATTTCAGATGGTCAGAGTCACACTGAGTTATATAGTGTTCTGGTCAGGCCATACCTGATGTACAACACACAGTGTAGGTCACCATGACATAAAGGGGGCATCCAGGCCCTAGAGGCGGTGCAGAGGAGAGCAGCGAGGATGATTGCCAGTCTGACAGGAATGAGTTATAAGCAAGGATTAAACAAGCTTGAGCTCTTCAGACTTGTAAGGAGATGTCTCAAAGGACCTTATAGAGATGTATAAAGTGTTAAATGTGCTTATGAATGTAAACCCAGAACAATATTTTCAGATGCCACGAGACAGTAGAACACAAAGGACAATTTCAGGAAGTTTGTCTATACCCAGAGGGTGATTCATGTTTGGAATAGGTTGCCTGGAAAGGCACTTGAGGCCATTAATTTTAAAAATAGCTTGATGCTGTGATGAGATGACAGTAGGGTGGGTATTATGGGATGAGATCAAATGGGTCAAAGAGCCTTCTTCATCCAAACCAATCTTGTGATCTTGCAGTCTTATGTACATAGGTGTTTGGCTTCACAAAACACTGCGCAACCATATTTTACACATGGATACAATGAGGTTTGTCTAATATAAATGAAACATTACTTTTCTGCTATCATTTGCGAAATTTTGTTTCCCAGATAAATGATCCCACTTAAATGAATTACTAAATATATATTAAACATATGCTGAAATGCTGCACCCTGACCAGTGCCTTGTAAACTTGTTGTTGTTGTAAATATATAGGATAGAGAAACTCTCTTATAAGCTTTAGGACCCCGGATAATCCCAATGTGGCTGGGAGGTTTATGATGTTATTAATTACCAGTGATACCAGGCAAATCACAACCTTGTTTTCAAAGATTACTTATGATTATAAGATGTATTTTTTCCACTCACATTAACAGCTCCTTGTAGCATTCTAATTCAGCAGTAACTTTTTGCACATTCTGCTGCAGAGTGTCCAGCTGATTGGTTAGGCCTGTTAGATTCAACAAGTGGTAGCAGAAACAGCATTAGAAATAAAACTACAACAGCAATGATTTTACATGTATATAGCTCCTTCCACATTGAGTAGAGAACGCAGTTCATTCAGACACCTTGCACAAATCTGCTTGGGCTTTCATTTCACATCTTGTAATGGTCAGTGGAACCTTATAAAGGTGTCTGCGTTATAAGCAGTTATAAGTTAGGGCACTCGCTTTCCAAGTGAGAGACCTGAGTTCAATTCCAGGCAGAGGGCGAAACCTTGGGCAAGTTTCCTTACTCCACACAGAGCCTAATAATAATCCCTCCAAAACCAAAAACAATAATAAATTGGTCATTTTCAAT
The DNA here is from genome assembly GCF_018977255.1 of Callorhinchus milii. Taxonomy (NCBI): domain Eukaryota; kingdom Metazoa; phylum Chordata; class Chondrichthyes; order Chimaeriformes; family Callorhinchidae; genus Callorhinchus; species Callorhinchus milii. The sequence goes on from NW_024704752.1 coordinate 18,639,238, forward strand.
CTACGACTGTTTGTGGGACATTGCTGTGCGCAATTGGCTGCCGCGTTCGCCCACAAATATACAGTCAATTCACTTTACAGTGTGTTCTGTGAAGCGCTTTGGGACGTTCTCCCGACGTGAAAAGCGCTATATCAAATGCAAGGATTATTATTATTATTATTATAAGGCACCCCACTAGAATGCAAGTCCACTTAAAATATGGGCTTTATGGGTTTATATATATTTACATTATTATATAATAGGTTTTATATATTTACATTATATATAATAGGGTTTATATATATATTTACATTATATATAAAACTTGATAGTGTTAGGAAGTCATACTCAAAATATATAAATAATTATCATTCCCAGGTCTGAGAGTCTTTCTGACCTAGTTTACAAATAAATATTAAGGAAGGAAACAATACGTTTTTACAATCTTTACAATTCGTTACTCCACATTGAAAAATATTTGTTGAAATAAGTAATAATATGCTCAGAAAAAGTTTTGAAAGTATTGCAAATAACTACAGCTGGGCAGAACAACATAGAAGTTATATAAATAAGTTTTAGTTACTAGGACCACCTTGGTCTTGAACCTAAAGGCATTACTTGGCTCAAGTTCTTATTTGTAAACTCTGTGCATTGTATCTTGGTAGAAGGCAGGGCAAGTTGCCCTGATCTGACTGAGGCTCTCAATAATATTTTGCATATGACATTACTGGCTCTAAATGCCAAGCAGCTGTTAGTCAGAGCAAATGGATCAATTCCAGGATCAGAAGCAACACAAAGAGTTATGTGATTATACATTGTTTTACCCATTGCTGGCTTAGGACTAAATCAGTTTCATAATTAAAACCAAGGCGGCAGATAACCTTTGAAAAGAAATTGCTACCTTATACGGCAGCCAGTACTCTTAACGTTTCACTAACAAATGATCTATCAAACACTTCTGAAATCATGCCATTAGTCTTTCAAGATCATTGAATGTATTATTTTAGCATAATCCGTCTGAATATATTTTAGAAAAATTCAATTATTGTGGGCAAAAATGCTGCCCTGGCCCCGGAAGGGTTAATTGTGAGTTAATTGGAAGCCGCATTTTATTTTTAAAACTTATTTTTCAACAGCAACAGTGCAATGAAACAAAGCAGTGCTTTGAAGCCTTTTCGAACTGGGAATATTTTAATGAATATCATAACTGGGTGGACGGACACTCAATGAAGTGGCAGCACAGCTGGTAGGCAAGTTGAGAAGATAATACCATTCAACAAATGTCATTCTGACTTTTTCGATGTGGAGAGCTGCAAATCCACTTGAGCTACTTTTTTTTCATGCACAGACACAAAATTTGGTCATCATGACCTCGGTTAGCTGACACTCACCCAATGTCTGTTTTTGCAACTCATGGCATCTACTTTGAAACTCGGATGCTCTCTGGGCTGAAGCCTGGAGTTGCAGCGTTTCTACGGCTGCTGCATCTGAGTGAAGTCTGAGATCTTTCATCTCTTGTTGAAGAAAAGTTACCACTTGATTGGATTTCTTAAGACTTCCTTGCAATTCAGAAATTTCTGAAAGAAAGAAAGAAAAAAAAAAGAGACTATTTTAATTGCGTAACCCATTGATCTCTTGGGTTTGAACCCCTTGAATGTTGTTTACATATACAGTATTTAACAAAAAAAATCTAAAATTTATCAACGCTCCTGTAGATATGAATAGGGAAAGTTTATGGCTTTCTGCCCTGATGCCACTTCATGCGGAGGTAGTCGGTGCCTAAGGCACACAGTTCACTGATTTTTCTCACTGAAACAAAAGCCACCAGAATGTCTATCCTCCCTGGTGAGAGCCTGATGTCATTGGTTGCCATAGTCACACTGGGTTTCACTCCGAGCAGCAGCTGCAGCAACAGATTACAGACCCTTAAATGGATCAAAAAAGAGCGTTCCCCAACTGAGACACCTGCTTTGGAAGATGGGGCTATAACAGAGCGATCGAAGCATTTGCGAGCCAAATCAAAATTCAAGTTTGGTTCGGTTATTGTAACTCGTGTTCAGTTGCCACGACCCAATGATAAGGCTTTGTTATTTTTTTTAAATCGTGGCCAAAAATGTAGCCCTGTGGCCCCTTTAAGGCTGAAGTGGCGAGTTGGCAGACTGTCCCCCTCTGCATCCACATAAAACATGGTTTCCATAATGACAGGGGTGGAGAGCAGCTGTGGGTGGACACAGGCTATGTATGGGCTGAATTGGGGCCAGAGGTTAATTTTTGTCTGGTGCGAAAACTTATTTTTTTTAAAAAATTGACAAGCAGAGGAATGAGAGGTTGAACTGCAGGGGTTGGGTGGGGGAATCAGAAACTTTTTGGGACTGGGAAGTTCAGAAGTAATGCTCCCCTGATGTAATGTGTAGCGACTGTTTTTGGCCATAAAAATAAGCTGAATTTCCACTGGATTCTGGCTGAAAGACAAAAGAGAATAATGAGGGAGAAATCCTATTAACAGAGCTCAAGGCTGAAGAAAAAGATGTCAACTTGCAGTAACCTTTCCCTTCCCCTCTCCGTAAAGAGATCTGAACCATAGTTAAGATGCCATAAAGCCTGAAAGAAAATGATAAAGCATGTTTTGGCAGTAGAAAGGGATGGGAAAGTTTTCCGGAACATATTTTGCCACGATAGTGTGAAACCATTGAGATCACTGAGTGAGACTGGCCTAGTGATTTGTATCTGAACTGAACTTTACTACTGTAATAACAGATTTAAAACTTTTTTTAATGTAATGAGTTTTAAAAAATCATCAATGCTCTGGGACAGCGGCCAAGCGATCTGGTGACAAGAAAGAGTTAGCATCAATGAGATTTTTTTTAAGTGATACTGTCATATAATTTTCTCCTCAAAGATTAACAGTGTACAATAAAAATCATTATTTATATAAGACTATATTAGGTTTGCCAAATAGCACATTTGCATTACACCTAGTAGTTCTCAGCATCTTGTATTTCATGATGCTTAAATAAGTTTATTCCCGATCAACCTGGTCTCTGGAGTATCAGATCTGCAGCTCTTTAGGAGAGGAATGTCCAGAGTATATTGGTCCTGAACTGGTGATAAAGATATAAAAACAGAAGTCGCTGGGGACACTCAGCATCTCAGGCAGCACCTATGCTGAGAGAGGAAAGTGAGGTACCGTTTCAGGTTGATGACCTTTCTGAAACGTTAACTCACTTTCCTCTCTCTCCATAGATGCTGCCTGAGCTGCTGAGTGTCCCCAGCGACTCCTGTTTTTATTTCAGGTTTCCAGCATCTGCAGTATTTTGCCTTCTGGAGATAAAAATGATGTTTTTGCTGCCTTGCTAAATATGAGGCTGATTGGGTAACACCTGTACTGTGTCCAATCTCCAATCTCTTAATGCCTCTCATTTGCTGCTGATGTATTCAATCGTGATTTATTTCCAAACATAAGAGGACTGATTGTCTTAACACGAGGGATGTGGACGTGTAGAAAAATCATCCAGATTCTTTTCAGCTCCAGTCTGTCAATATGTTTATGAGCTTTTTGTAGACACGAGAGTCCCTTAAGCCCAATTCATTCCCAAATGTGCTTTTTATTTAGTCTGAAAGATATACTGTGCAAACTAATACAGAAAAGTAGTGATTACTCAAGACATATCCCTGGTAGAAGCAGTTTTGTAATGCTCTATGCAGATACACTACTCTGGCAGAGGGATCAATCCCCTAAGCAGTCTAAAAGCTGCCTCATCAGAGGTTTATACATTGGAATAGTTCCACCTGGGACTCCTCCAACTTTACCAATAGCAATAGGTATCTGAACGTGAAGTCTGTGTGCTCAAATAGCCTAATCAATCATTCAGTGAGAAGGAACACACAGAACCATGAAGACACTTAATCTGTTATAGTAGCTTGGTAAATACTAGAAGGGAAGGCTAATTTAAAGCGCAATTTAATAATAATAATAATAATAATCCTTGCATTTGATGCAGGTGCCTTATCACGTCTTTGAGATGTCTCAAAGCGCTTCACAGGACATACTGTAAAGTGTAGTGACTGTGTTTTTTTCTGGGCAAAACGCAGCAGCCAATTGCTTTGTACTTGCAACTTCAGAAATTTCCTAGGGGTTTCTCTAGTGCTTATGGGAATGTGTATTGCTTTAAAGTAAATAGCACAATGTTATCCATTATACAAATTCCCTGGGTGACGGTTTGTGCATGCAACCTTTCCTCTTTTATCAGCTGTGTGTCTCCGATTGTCTAGAATTCCTTTTACATGACAATGACGAATAGTCTTTCTTGATACGGTAGTAAATAAAAGATGAGTATGCTTAAGTCAATCTCCGGAGAGGGTTGATGATAGCTGATGACGGGTGAGCCGGGCTATGTGGTGGACCTTGGCCTGGCCATTGTTCTCTCCCTTCCCCTGAAGAGAAGTAGCTATTAATCCCACACACGTTCCATTAGTGCACTCGTACATATTGGTAAACTAATGTCCAATACTTCATACTTAGTCAGCAGTGTCTGAGATACAAGGTGGTGCAATAAACTGCTTACATAGTATGAAAGTTTGTTACACACTGAGAGAAAATGAGGTATGCTTCATCACATCGCATCCCATCGTTTTTAGCCAATCTACCTGGTTCAGATTTTATTTTCTGCTCACTGTAAAGCAGGATTTGAATGTGCTGGTAGAAAGTGATTCTGCTGGTAGGCAAATTCTCTTCTTGCCTGTTTCAAGGTTGAGATCCTGCTATCGGATTCTACCAATCTTTACGGATAATTTTCCCAGTTTTAAAAGTCAGGTTTTACTGATTTTCACCTAGAAGTTAACAGATTTGCTGATTCACACAATCATGCTATATTTGGTTTTGTTTCCTCTTTGAGTCACGCATTTGTAGTCTGTTATAGCATTTTCTCTCACCTCGCATCAGGAACACCAACAAAAAAAGCATTTTTAAATATACTAAAATCACTGGAAGGAGAGCTAAAAGGACTATTGGTAAAATACCATCAATTTTGTCTCACCCCATTTGAAAAGATGTTTCGATGATTGTTTCCCCTTGAAACTTCTTAAATTTTCCCTTAGTTTTTTTTACCCCCAAAAATGTAGGATTAACCTTTTCACCGATTTTAAAAGAAAACTGTAATATTTCAGGGAAATTGGGAGTAACAACAACACGTGAAAAAATGACGAACCATTTTTAGCTCATTAAAAGCGAAATTTTAAAATGGAAGCAATAAAATGACCACTCCACTTTGTCAGCAGTATGAGCTGTAAATGGCAACTGGAGAGAAACTCCACTGTGAGTTTAAGAATATCATTTCCTCCTCTGGAAAACTGGCACCATGAGAAATAAATTGGCTCAGTATGCAGTCTGGAAAACTAAAAAGACACTTACATAATGCCTAGTTACAATGATTTGGTGTACGTACTCACTAAAGAGCAGGGGGATATTACATAAACCGTATCTCAATATAAAATATCCATTGGGGCTTTTGGAAGATACGGTAGCTGGCCATTTTTTTCAGAGTTCACTATAACACGTATCATTTACTAACACTTCCATAGTTGCCCCATTCCTTCATCTGTTTTTTGCTTCGATTTCATAAGAGGCCCAAAAGCTTCACGCTATTTGATACACCCAGAATTTCCATAAAACCCTTAAAAACAGCATGTTGTGCAGGAGACCAGGAAACCATTAACAAATATATCCAAGGAAGTGAGAAGAGGGGTGGGGGGGGGAATACTTCTTTCTGTCTTGTTGCAAAGTTAGAAATTGTGAAATTTCAGGGAGGAAAATACATGGTTGGTTGTAAAGCAGTACATTAAGTAAATAGTACTAGGAATGCAGCTGCCTCTTTTTGGTTAGGGAAATAAAATGAAGGGACGATTAAACCCACATTGACATGAACTGATCACAGTGTCACTGCTGGAAGCTTGGTCAAAAGTCACCAGTCTCTCTCTTGACCGGCAATAGTCCATGGTACACAAGCCATCAGAAAAGAAGTGAACTGCGCTTTGAGACGTTACCCTGCGTGGAGGGCGCTATATAAGTGCAAGTTGTTGTTGCTGTTGTTGAACATATAGTATTTTTGATATTGAGAAACAGGGCATTTGTGGCACATATTCCTAAAACCAGCCCTATTTCCCAGGTTTAATGAGAGATGTCTTTCGTGAAACTGATACATTTTATTCATCCACCTGGATAGAGAGAATAGTCCACAATTGAATATCCTAACTAGGTACAGACCATATGCTATTGTCCCAGGTGTTTCCTGAACATCTCAGTTCGAACAGCCCCAATTCATATTGACAGCTCTAAATACCATCATTGAATATCGTTCAAACATGTCTGTCAGCATTTTTTTAGAAATACAGCAGATGCACAATTAGTGCAAATAAAACCATCTCTTGCTGCTTAATAATAAGCACAGTGGAATGAATCAAGTTATTAACCGCACAAAGTGAAAAGCAAGAACCTTACAATTGTTCCTGTGATGCTTCAAGTGAAATACAGCTCGCTGGTCAACCACAAATATCAGCAGGCATCTGATGGCTTTTATTTAGCAGAACAGCAGAAAGAAACCGCAAATATTGCTACCCTGTTGGGGCACTTTATCGTTCAGTGTTTGGAATGCTTCTTACCACATGGCAGAATTCATTTGAAAATAGTCATCGTGAGAAAATTTCCACTATCAGGAATGTGCATTGGTATCTCAGGCATTGCCATTTCAAATGGGATTTCTTAAGTAAGGACTTTGAATCATCACATCACACAGAAACATGCAAAGGCCACTTTGACTCAATCTTGTCACTATCCTCCAAATCCAGAACTTTATAAGAAAGAATCCGTATTTGACTCATGGGGAGAAATTTCACTTGGGTCTAGATTTGCTCATTTTAGAGTGTTCAGAATACACCCTGCGTAAATCAAACATGTCACTTATAAGGCTGTAATGGCTACTTGACTGCAGTGCAGTTAAAATAATAATCCATGCTTTTGATATGGCACCTTTCACATTGGAAGGAAGTCTCAAAGTGCTTCACAGGAATACTGCAAGGTGTGGTGACTGTGTATTTTGTAGGCAAAATACGTGTAGACTACGTAGAATAAGTATACATACTTTGGTATGTATACTTATTATAGTATACATCCTACCGGCGTGAAAGGAGGTATAGAAATGTAATTTTGCTATTGTTGTTATGTTGATGACTATAAATGTACATCAACAAATTTGTTGCATAAGTGTAAGTATATGCAATAACTCCAACGCTGTAATATATATGCAATAACTCCAACGCTGTAATATATATGCCAACTTAAGTTCTTGAAAACATTATTGAAAACACAATAGGAACCCGACCAGTAGATTATTTGACTTATTTGCTTTGTCTCTTCACAGTATATTGATCTGTTTTATTTTCCCTTCTGTTTCTGACCATTATAATTTATTCCCTATTCCTACCTAATGTGATAGATAGCCGGTTAGAATGTATTTGACTAGCTACCCAGAAATGATACCAAGAGCACTTCACTGAAATTGGATCAGTTCATTCTGTAAAAATGTGAGCTAAAAATACTAATCTCTTGAGATCATTAATGCAGCCCCACTGCAAATATATAACATATTTCACAATAATCCGCTATTGATTCAACACTCAATAAATGTGGAGCGATTAAATCCTTCAAATGAGGGCATCACATAGACTGCTGAGCACATTGATGTCCATCATGACACACGGAAATAAAGAAAAGACTGAACACAGACTAAAAGTGCTCAGTAAACTTGCAAAATTCTGTATATTTAAAGAGCAACAGATACATGAAAATAATGAACCAATCTTCAGTTCATATTATTTAAAACCCTCTGAAAACTATTAATCACTCCTTTATTGGACGACCCCAGAGAATGGGCTCGATTCTGACAGTCCATTGCCAAACATGTCATCTTGGAGCTAGTTTAACTCCAAGGAGACCACACTTACCTTCCTCCCAAGGAGGATAAAGTAAATCAGATAAATGAATTGCAGCTCTAGATATGCAGTTTTTTTCAGAGTTGGTTTGGGACTAGTTAACAGTTTTAGCTCTGTGAATGAATGGCGGGTACAGATCTTAGATATATTATTCGTGTATAAAAAAAGCTACTCAAAAATAGTTACAAATTGCACTTAGTGACACATGTTGAAGTTGTCTAGCTAACGGTGGAATGCATTATATTTGTGCACAAGCCAATTTTCTCTTGCCTCAATACACCACTCTCTTCGCCTTAAAGAGAGGTGAAGACAAACCACAGTACTCAGCGGAAAAAGGGGACATTAAAATCTCATTGAAATTCAATCAAGCATGGTCTTACAATAAATTTGTTTCTTAAAAGCACAGAGTGTAAGGTGCGCAATATCAGTAGGACATTTAATGTAATGCATTGAGCATCAATTACTTACTGCTTGTTTTCAAAGCGATTTAGGAACACATAGGACTGGAAAGCATAACTGCAGTCCACCTGTCCAGTTCCAAAACAGCAGAAGATAAACTGATGACTGGAATAATTTTTCCTTTTTTTTACGGCAAACATATTTAAGGGGCTAATTAGCTCCCCTGCGTGGAGCCATACAGCATCAGCTCAGTGGACACGCTTCACATCATGGAGCTGCACCGTGACAATCACACATTGTCCAACTGATAACCCGGGAAATAACTAATATGGTTTGCAGGTCAGCCCGCAATCACGCTTAGTAAATTCGATCACATACAACAAAGTGAAAAGGCTGGCAGAAGAAGTGGGTTAGAATTTTGGTTTGAAAGCAGGATTTGTACTTGAGATGTACAGACATATAGATTCATTGCCAGAATAACATCAGGGATTTTGACTGTAGTCGGGGCTGTTCCCAGCTGAGAAAAAGGGCTGTCTGACAGCTGCTCAGGTCACATGTCAGTTGGGTGGAAGGAGCTCAGTCTTGATCCAGTTGAAGTCCGAGCACCAAGCTGCCTTGGATACTGACCTCAGTTTAACAGCAGGAGCTCAGAAGCCTCATTACCAATGGCTGTTGATTCAGATGAAAGAGGCACAGACCCAAAGAGGTTTGGATCCTGCTGACAAGCATCCGTGGGCCACATCTCACCTGTCTAAACATATTATTTGAGATCTCCTCTGCAGTGGAAATACTGAATATTAAGACAATGAATCAATATATTTTGTTATGCGCTGGAAATTCTCCAGTAGGTTGAGAGCACCTGCCAGTCACAGAGATTTCAGACCTTTCAGTCATTTTCAGGAAGATTTAGGCATTTGAATAGCTCAACCACCGAAGCTTGTTTTAATAATAAAAATCAAGCATCAAGCGTCTTGGAATCCCAGGCCAACACCAATTTTACTTTCAGAACTAAACATTAATGAATGAAGGACTAAGCCAGTTCGCAGTGGATGAGAAGAAAAGATATTACACAAAAAGCACACTCTGTTATGAATTATGATAAAAGCAGGAATGCTTTTATTCACTGTCTTGTATTCTAATTTTTTATTTGTTATTTTATATTTTATTATTATCTGTGAATTTATTTTTCTACCCTCAGGGTTCAAGCACTCTGGCACCTCACTCATGTGGCCATTATTCACATTGTGAGTCTGCGAGGCTAGTCTATTGTGGGGGGCATCGCAGCTGAGAGACATCTTGGATTCACCCGTCATCAACATGTATGCACATCCTAGCAGGAGTCTCTCGATAAGCATTAGAGGAACACTGGCTGATTATTCACCCCCACCACTTCCTTTCCAATGCAGGATTGCTGAAGGCAAATGAAAGTACCCCCAGTTTCTGCTCTGGCTGAGAACAACCAATTCAGCATAGACCAGGATATGAACCTACACCCTTCTGATCTGTTACATTCTCTTGCTAAACCAGGTACCCATCAGGCCATCAGGAAATATGGATGATAAATTCCCTCCAGAGTGAATATTCACGTTGCAATGGATCAAGTACATCTGCATTCATAATGCTAAAATAATAATAATAATCGGAGTCCTGTAGCTGAGTGGTCAGAGCACTCGTTTTGCAAGCGAGACACCTGGGTTCAATTCCAGGCAGAGGGCGAAACCTTGGGCAAGTTTCCTTACTCCACACAGAGCCTAATAATAATCCCTCCAAAACAAAAATAAATTGGTCATTTTCAATCCATGACTATTTGTGGGACATTGCTGTGCACAATTGGCTGCCGCGTTTCGCCCACAAAAAAAAGTCAATTCACTTTTCAGAATATTCTGTGAAGTGCTTTGAGACGTCTAGAAGACATGAAAAGCACTATATCAAATGCAAGGATTATTATTATTGTTAATAATCCTTTCATTTGATATAGCGCCTTATCACGTCTTTGAGACATATCAAAGAGTAAATAAATAGAGTCCGACTTGCGGAATTCAAGGAGGAAACAATGTTATTGGTAAGGATTATTATTAATATTATTATTACTGTTGTTGACTGAAGATACATTCATCTGTGGTGGGAACAACTGAAAATGTAAAGCCACTGATCTGTACTCACTATTTGCAGAACTGCTCTTTCACTCATAACAGTTTGAGTTTCTAAAAAGCAGAATATATAAATATTCTAGCGCTTCCTGGTATTTATCTGTCGCTCATTAAGCATTTTTATGTCTCGGCTCCAACAGCAGGATTGCACTCACCCGTGTGTACAGCACTGCTCGTGACCTCCATGCAACGTGTCAGGGTTTTGCTGAAAGCCCTCCATATCATGGAATTGCTACTTGCCTCCTCTCTGATCACTGCCAGTTCAGGCCTCATCCCCTGGAACAAGGAGACAGCTTGCTGCAGGATACACTCTTGTCGCTTTGCTCTCTCTCTGTGAAACATGGAATTGCTTGAGTTTGGGCCAGATCTTAAAACCCAACCATTCGAACGGTTTCTTGCTCACTGCCTCGCGCACCGCCCAAAACAAATGATGTGCAGCTTTAAATCAGGGTCAAGAATTAGAGCATCTCACTGCAGTCCCACCGTACAATTTGAACAGATTCAACACTCTCACCTCAAAGAGACCCTGGACTGAGCACGTAGAGAATGGAACTACTAGCAGCAATATATTTTAGGGGTATTGCAACAGATGACTAACCACACCCATCCCCCCCGCCACCCCCCCACCACCCCCAGGCATTTCTTTTAACTTGCTCGATAGAGAAACTGCTGGCTTTAATCATTCGTACCAACGCTACAAACATGCAATGTGTCACCTGCTTTGTTTGATCCCTTTTGCCCACTGCAAAACAAAAGAATCTGTGGGCCTGCTGGGACACAGTAATCTTTTCAAAGGTTCCAAACAGTTGTTGAACATCTGCTGCCTTTTCCTGTCATGCTATCCTGATTCCTTATTAAAAAACAAACCTTAATTTCACATGCTATGCGCTCTCAGAGGAACTTAATGAAAGCAGACATTTTAATGATATATTTCCCCCCACAGTGGTTGAGTACCAATTTACCAGTTTCTTTACCTGAAGAGTTCGGATTGGCGCTGAGCTTCTTTCAGCTGACCCTGAATGTCTTCCGTTTTCTGAGACATGTTCTTCAGTTCTTTCTGCTTATTTGCAAGCTGCCCATTCAAGTAGTTTAAGCTGGGGGAATACAAATATGTGGGGAATGCAATTAGTTTAGAAAAGGAGGAGAAAGAGGATACAAATACAAATCATGCAGTGGATGAATTCACTACATTATATGACAATAGAATAGGCATTTCACCATGAACATATCCAATGAAACCGAATCGAATCTCTCGCACGAATACAAACATGTTTTAACATTCCGATTGCTTACAAAATGTCCTTGTACAGTAATCAGTTTTGTATTAGGCTTTAAATGTGTGGTTTGTGATAAGTGCTTATTTTCCCCTGGATTTAATTTTTCTGTGTTGTTCCATGGCTGTGCCCAAACTGCTGTTGACTCAAATTGTCACTTTATTTAATTGTATTTAATTCAAATCATTGACTTGGAAATTTGTGAGTCTTTGTATGGTTCGGGAGCCCGGGACATATATGGAGGGGCCAACTTTTCAGTTCAATGCGAAAATGCTTTTGTAAGTGAAAAATGATGCTTTTTGTTCATTTGTTTATTTTTCATTGGAGATTTGTGAATGTTGGCAAAACATCAAGACAGCAACAAGACCATGGTTATGTTTCAAGAGAATGGCAAATGCAGGTTTCATATGCTGGAAAAAGCTGTGTCAGATATGTAAATAGAGCTACAATATAACCTTTAAAAGTTGTATTTAATTGACAACACAGCAGTGCTAATGCTCAGTGCCATGGAGTAGCATTAGTCTCGAGGACATTCAACATTCATCTCTTGAGCTGAGCTGCATCAAGCAGTGAAGAGGCAAAAGAAGACAGAATGAAGCATCTCATGGCCATAAATGAGAGAAAACTAAAGGGGAAAGTTTGATCTGAGTAATCTTTTACGCCTCTTGGCAGCTAGTTACAGGGGCTTTGGAGCAGAAAGGACAGCTGCGGTGGTCCACACTGCAGACAACGGACAAAGAACCAAAAATGAAGTAACGGATCAGGAGACCTCATAAAAAAAATTTGTGCACTCGCAGTCTAGATTTATTTTGAAACTGCTCAAGTTCGAACCAGTCAAAATTTATGAACAGAAAGCAACTGGAATGACTGAATGCTTCATCATTGTTTATTTGATGTACTGTGGCCACTTGTTCAGTCCAGTCCTGAGGGACCGTGACCCGAGATGCTAGATAACTGGTGCAGCCATTGAGTCAAACTTCCTGTATAAAATCACTCTATTCTACTGGTTTCCTGACTTTAGAAACTTGACAGTATAACAGGATGGGCATTGCATGGGAATGGTGTATCTGTCCACTGTGATATCACGTGCCTACTAGTTCTGGCTGGAAAAAAAAATGTCACGAAAGCCCAGATGGCTTTAATAATTTTACGTATATTATTATTTTAGCTGGTAATTCATAACCCCAACAATGTAGATGAAAGAATATACTGACTTAGCATACGGTTCCTTTTCCGAAGAGCACATATGCAAAATATCAGATCAAGCTGATTATTTTAATGAAATAAAATGGAGAGAAACAAATACAAATAAATATGGGGATCCAACAATCTACTGCTTATAGGTGCTTTCACGCTAGATGGATATAAAAGCAATAATTAAACATATATCCATTGAATAAATTAGCAAATGTATTTCTCATTAGTTAGCAATTCTTAAAATACTTTTTTCTAAAGATATTGAGTCAGTTGCAGAGACTGACAAGTAGATGGGCTCAATTGGAAGGTGTGGCCCATGCAAGATTGGCAAGAATGCCCTCACAGCTTCATGCCCTCATACCTCCCTGACCCTCCGATTTGCTTACCCCCCCCCACTCCACCACCCGCTGCCTCCGCTTGGCTGCCTCCAGTCTCCTGTTTGTACCTCGTCCCCTCCTCTCCACCATCAGTGGCAGTGCCTTCAGTCACAGCGCCCTGAAACTCTGGAACCCACTCCCTCAATTGCTCCGCCTTGCCCTCTCCTCCCTCCCCACCTTCAAGTCCCACCTAAACACCTTCCTTTTTGATCGTGTTTATGGTCTCCTCCCCCCTCCCTCTCCCCCTGGCTCAGGGTCAGACTCCGCCACTGTCAACCGCTCCGAGACGCTACCCTGTGTGAAGGGCGCTGTATAAATCCAAGTTGTTGTTGAATGCTGTTCAGCTTGTAGCTCAGTTACTGAGGAGATTGCTGGTGGAAGCCTATCTTGCAACACTAAAGTGCTGCCTGCATATTCTGTAAATGGAGATCAGTGAGGAATGTAATGAAAGGGATGGCTTCAAACATTGAAATTTCCAAGTGAGATACTGTATTCTGCTTGTCGGAAAGTTTCAGATGATTGCGTATATTGTTGAATAAGCACACAACCTACAATGCAATATCTCACCAGAGGCTCCCTTAATACTGACCACTTTAGGGTTCCCTCTTTAGTGAACTATTTTGTAAATTAAATGATGACACAATATGAACAAGTTAACCATGTTGTTCTCAACTGAAATGGTTCCCTCCTTTAGATTTTTCTATTTGATTTGTAGCTTTCCAAGCACAATAAAATGATTTTAGTGTACCTCACCACAGTACATCTAGCGATGGGCAGTACGACCTGTGTGTGCACAGCAAGAACTACACAAATGAGCTGAGTAACTCATTATAATAGACTTGTTAGCTTGGTTCCAATAGAAAGTAGAGTAATGTGGGTGTGTATTAAATTTGAGTGGATGATTGGGCCAAGCAAAGTTTCAAATTCTAACTGCTTCTTCCTCCATTTGCTCAAGTGAATGGAAGGTCCCCCCACCCCCCCACTCTTTTCTCCAATCTCCCATGGAAAAGCACATTTTAAAATGTTTCACCTAAGGAGAAACAATTTGTCATGCTAAAGAGAATATTCCTTATTTATGTTTCAGATAATGCTGTTCAAATGGATTTACAGGTTCATTATATACTGTAGCTATACTTCTGGCATCAGGTCAATACTAAACAGAAGGAAATCCTTAAATTACGATGTTGTGAAATAGTTTGACTATATGTAGGATCACTGAAGTATGAAGATCTACCCTGTTTATAGTGTGGGTACACAAAGTACGGCAAAAAATTTATGTTCTCATTTGAATAAATTATTCAGGTGCGAGACTGGGACTATTTGTCCTTTCGTCTCCACAACGACTGAGCTCACAGCTCCTAAAAACATTGAGGTCGATATTCTGAATGTCAGTCATTTTTATAGCAACGTACAGCCAGGCAGTAAATAGAGTTCAGGCATCAAGTCTGCTTTGAACAGTATTGATGGTGTACTGTACACCATCAACAATACAAGCCAGGCCTATTGATCACAACAGACTTCATTCCAGTTTTCGGAATTCATCTGTTTCAAGTCTTCAAATGTATATATTGTTAGTAAGACCCACAGGAAAAAAGACTATATGTGACTAACCATAGTAACAAAAGAGGACCATCAGTAACCTACCCATCCCATTTCCTACCAAATTCCTACCTCTAAATCAAATAACACCACATCCTTTTAGTTGACAGGAATGTATGTTCGTTCCTTTTTGAAATCCTTTGTAGTTTCTGGTTCTACCACCTGTTGCTGTAATCTGTTCCACATGCCTATCATGTGTACTTAAAAAAAAGTCTCCTGCATTTCCTATTCTCTTTTGTTGTTCCAAGAAGGGAAAGAAGCAACATGTTTGAAGAATTCAAATCTCCATATAAATGGGATTGAAAACCTGACATCTATAGGGGAACAGAAGACACTGGACACAAAGATAAGAAAATAAACATTTTATTTCTGGTACGTGGTAAGTATTAAGATAATGTAAATTTTCGCTTGAATTTTAAAATCGAAACACATACTAGTGAGGTTATGTTCACCATAACCTTAAGCTGTATTCAGAAGTAGACAGAATATACACAATTCTAAAGTAGTTGAGTTCAAGGAAAGACTGAAGAAGCTTAATCTGTATACTCACAATAGAAATCCCTCCATGATCTTGCTCTCCCCTACCTCTGCGACCTCCTAACCCCCTACCATCCTGCTTGATCCCTCCACTCAGCGGGCTCCGGCCTGCTTCACGTCCCCCGCCTCGCTCACCCCACTATTGGCGGGCGGGCCTTCTGCCACTCTGCCCCATCCTCTGGAACTCCATCCCCCAGTCCCTCCATCTCACCCTCTCCCTCGCCACCTTCAAGACCCATCTCAAGACCCTCCTCTTTGACCGTGCTTTCGATCTCCCTTCTAGCCTCCCTGCCCTCCACTCTTCCTGACCCCAACCCCCACTCAGGTCCGAAACTCTGTCTGTCCAGCGCCTTGGGACATCCTCCCAACTTGAAAGGCGCTATACACATGTAATTTTGTGGTTGTTGCTGTTATAGAAAGAAGCTGAGGGAGACGTTATTGAGATATATTATCTACTAAATGGCATGGAGAGTGTAAACCCAGAGCATTACTTAAGATTAAAACCAGAAAATGTAGGAAAAGGTGGCATTCATTTAAAGTAGTGAAAACAGATCTGATTTTTTAAACATACATTAGAAAAAATGTAAAGCAGTTAGGGACAGTCAAAAAGAAGTTTGCTGCTATACTGAATAAAACAGGGTAGGTTAGTGGAAACATGAGCATCAGTGAACTTAATAACTTCATATTTGAATTCATCTGTGAAACAACCAGTCCAAACTGACTGCTCATATGTCCAACACAAACATCTCAAATACAAGTGATCCACCTTAAAACCAATGCAGATGTTCATGATCAACAGGTACATCCACTGACCTAAAGATTGACATTTGCCAAATACAAGCAACTTTTTGTTCTACAGGCAGAATAATAAGCTTCAAATGGTTTCAAAAAAGTTGTCTTGACCTTGAAGAAAGTCCTAGATTCAGAGATAAAAATTTTGAAGGAATCTTGTGAAATATTGGGTGGGGAAGTTAGATGAATCAATGGCCCACTCCCGCTTTTTTTATTCACAGAAAACCTTCTCACTATTCACAGAAAACCTTCTCTCTATGCAAAACATTTTTCAACTCTTTCCTGAAACAGTATTGAGGAGCACAATCTTTTTCAAACTACATTGTGCCATATGTGACAGAATAATTACAGCATGTACATAATCTATTAAATTGGCTTCCTCGTCATGTCCTTTACTTTAGAAGTTTGGTTCTGAAAGAGTTGATTAGGTAGAAATATCTGGATTTTAACAATCATATTCCTTTTCAAGCCAAATTGTTTTTAAGCCAACCTGTGCTAAAGAGGCAAGTTATAATTACGTATATTCAGATGTGCGAAACATTGATTTCAAACCATTGAAAGACACATAGTTTTAGTTTAGTTCTGTAGTTTGACTGCAATCTAATTGTCATTAAGATATTATCTACATGGGAACATGCTTAATAGTTATGGATTACGAATATATTAAAGCATGGAAATAATTAAATAAATATTTCAAATAAATATCTATATGTACGCAGTAAATTCTAAAATATTATTAAGTGTTGAAAAAGGGAGCAACAAGGGAAATATTTTGCCTCAACAGTACTGATCCACACTTTCCTACCAACACTCTCAGCTACTGATGATTCAGAAATTCTACCCAACATGTGTCATGAGAGCATTTCTTGGTTATCACTTAAGAAGTGACTGAGATCTACACTTGCCAGTTACTGTACAGACAGGGCAGAAATGTATATGCCTTGTACAAAGGCAGATATGTCTTTCATATTTTATTTTGAAATGAACATTCTGCTCCAGTACTTAACATTTGTCTAGTTTGGAAACTATGGAAAGTTTGTGTAATGTCTGAGGGAATAAATCACACTTCCCATTGTAAACATTCATTTGAAATCCTATCTCTGAACCATATCTGGAAGACAAAGGTGGGAATATTTCTGATCAAGCATTCTGGTGCTACTTTGGGAGGTTGTGGCAGTTTTCATTTTGTTGGAGAGACAGAGATAGAAAATGATCATATTGACTCCAGGAGGCAAAAGGGTAGGTCTAATTTTTCAAAGCCATTCTGATTGAATGTTAATTCTGTAACTTAGTCATTTAGAGAATAGATAAGACAATGACTGAGAGAAAGATCAACTGAAACAAAGCAAGAAAAAAAGAACAGCGAGACTGACAAGAGTGAGTATCTGAGAAAGATTGGTCTCTTGTTCACTTAGTCTATAGTCTGATTGAGAGAATAAGGCATTTTTTCCCAGTGAGATTGATTTGCTGCAGTAGCTGTCAATTACATTTATTGCAGTAGCCATGGAATGCAGTATTTTATTTACTTCTGAAACATGCACATTTCCTCCTGGTGCTGCTCTCACTGCAGCAGATTTTTTTTTTGCTTTGTTAGTTTTACTGCGTGCCCGAAAAGATCAATCATTAAACGTTTTTTTTTAAAAAAGGGTATTTTGGAGGCTCAGTTCAGTTCTGATATAACTTACCTTAATCGAAACGTTTAAAACCAAAAGCGCTGGAAAGGCACAGTGAAGGAAAACTGTAACAGTTGACTCACTATTTGCCAGAATGGAATCCACGCTTTTATTACTTTCATGAATGAAAAAACCCAGATAATTTACGGGCACTCTATATTGGATTGCGACTATCAGATTACATTTATTTACGGCTCGTAGACAGCTATCAAATGTAAGAGCCAGTTCATTAGAGCTGGATTTCAAACTATTTCGTAAAGATGAATGGTAGGGATGCGTTTGGATAAATTTAGAATTTAAGGACTCCCACAAATCTTTAGGTTGTCATAGTGAGCAATAAAGCAGAACACCCCAGTCAGGCAGAGACCTGGATATGTTCTATGAAAGGTGCCTCTGGTTTTGAAAAGCTTCAAATGAGGCCAAATTTAGATTTCTTTAACAAAATAGTAAATAGGGCACTGAACGGATACAGCATTGAGTAGCACAGCTTCTTCTAACCTTTCTTGCTTCTGTTCATTATCAGTCTTCAGCTGTTCCAAACGTTGGTTTGTTAAACAAAGCTCCTCTTTCAGTTTTTTTTCACGTTCAACACTGTTGCTGTAAAATGCCATCTCTGCTTCCATCACCTTCACTTTATCTTCCATTAATTTGAGTTCATGATATATCAGATAGCTAACTCCACAGTACTTACAAACTGTTTCTTCCCGGGGCATCTAAAAATAATTAAAGAGGCAAAGTGGGAAAGGGAAAATACAATTAATCAGACAATGAATTGTCATCATATTATACTATAAATGCATGTCAAAGGAAGGGTGCTTGGTATGCTTGAACTTGTCAATGTATTTTGTACCTCAATGTATCTTTATTATACTCAAATAACACAACAGTTGTTCCTCGTAAAGTGTCTGTTTGATATGCTGCTCCAACATCTATAGCGCATTGAAATGGTTCACTACACTATGTAGGAACGCAACACTAGAAAGCTTTAAATACCCTCTTTCAATTAATGAAGTGTAAGCAGGGACATAAGTCTACCATGAAAACAGGTTAATGAAAACAAATTAAACAATGCACTGCATGCAACTGTAATTAACTCAGAAAATCTATTCTCTACAATGGTACTTTTGAGTGCTAAGGATTGAAGCTAAATTTTCGAAAACACCACTGAATGTCAGGGCATCCTCCAGTTTTGCTGCCATTGTTCAAAAAATACATATACAGTATTTCGGGCAGTGGGGAATCCAGATTCATGACATCTTTCAATATTTGGGTCATTATGACTGTGTTGTCTGTCTGAAAGATACAGATTTAGTTACAAATTTCAACAAAAAGCCTCCCTGAATCCTGCGTGTTTTTATTTGTCTTGTCAATTTCTATTAATTCCAATCAAAGGTTTAACTAAATTGAAGTCTGACTTTTCAGATTGAGGTTCAGATATAGCCCAAAGGAAGATATATTGTCCTTCTCTAGTGATTTTTAGCTTTTGAGAATCAGGTTCACATATAGCCTGGAGGAAGAAAATGTACTTCTCCCAATCTGATGTTCTTTAAATGTCACAAATTCAATAGAAGATCCCAAACTCTTGGTCCAATTTCCAAAGAGATCAGTTTGCGAGCCCAAATTTCTTCGAAGTGAAGTCTAAAAAGATCGATGCTGTGAAATTGTGAACTAAAATTGTTTAGAATTTCTCCCGTCTTCAAGGGGAAATTCTTTTTCCGGGTCAGAACAAGTCACACTGGAGACAAGATGTGTCAAATCTTCTGACCCCAAAAAAGGATCTGCTCAGTTGTCAAATGCTGGAGGACTAACTGTTCTCAGCTTTCATTAGGTTTAGCAGAGATCAGTGTCTTATTCAGTCATGAATGCTGCTCCCAATGCCCCAGTGCAATTAAAAAGTTGCATGAATTCATCTAAGTATTACCTTGTAATTACATCCAAGACCAAAAAAGATGTTGAACCTTGCTCTCCTTTTAACTTGTCTATCTAAATTCTGAGAGGCCCAAGAAGTAAAAAAAAATCTTCTTTGCCTTAAATATAAAGTGCGCAAATTATTGAAATATTTTCAAATTCAGTCTTTGAAAGCTGGTTTGTTCTTCTTAAGAACTGCATAAAATAGACTTCCAGATTAAGAATGAATTCAACAATTTTCCACAATTCTGGCGCGACCTTAATTTTTCACATAAAATTGTCTTCTATACTAAACCCCAGGGGAATTTTGAGGCCTCAGGAATCTGAGCATTCCTCTTTCAAGTACAGAATTTCTAATTTCTGTTTCTTGCACAAATTAATTATCCAAATTGCAATGTTCTTCTTTTTAAGCGCATTTGTTTTAAAACAATCCTTATCAAATGCAACCACATCATCCCCAAACTCAAGGTACCTCCTTGTTGGCTTTCAATAGACTTAAGCAAGCACATAACAGTCTTTCTTAAGCCAATGTTTGCTGGGATTTAACAGGTTTACTCCTAAATTGCTTTCTATATTTTTTTTAACCAGATTCATATTGCTACAGTATTAACAGTACCATAATTATGAGCAATAATTTGTATTTTTTGGGAAAGTTAAATAACTAGCTACTGTTTTTCTTCCAGCACCCCTCCCTGTTACCCACTCAGCTACAACAGATTTAAGTTGCAGTTCTCTACATATACCTTCATTTCTTCAAGTACAGTGATCGATTTGATCCAAGCGACATCCAAGCTTCCTTACCAGAAGCTTATGTCTTGGAATCCACTTGCTACTCATCAATTCAACTCATTTAGATAAAGAACAAATACAAATATAAATGAGGTGTTCAATCCAATATATCTATCACTATGGTTATCACTGACTCAGTTTTTTGCAAAATAACTAACATTTTCAATAATAGCATAAAATGTTCTGTGTATCCATCACTTTAGGAGAAGGAGCAAAATCAAGATCATTGAAAGGATAAGTTAATGACTCGAGATGGACATACATATAATTTTCACTTTTCCATCACTATTTTCTACAACCGGAGACACACAAATATAAAAGGTATCCTGCACTACAATCTGACATATAATAACAATGCTTGCATTTGATACGGCGCCTTATCATGTCTTCGAGACGTCTCAAAGCGCTTCACAGAATATACTGTAAAGTGAACTGACTGTACATTTTGTGGGCGAAACAAAATATACAGTCAATATAACCATCAGCAGAATATCTGCTGTATTCTGCCAGTGGGGAGCACTGTAAAATGTAAACATGTTCCATTCTTAACCACAATTAAGCCTCACTGATAAAATTCATAACAAAATTATAATTATTTCCACCAGAGAAGTTTAACTGATACAGTATAGACAAATACTGAAAAGTCTTAGAGGGAAGTGAGTTGGAGGATACTTTTGCCAAAGGAAACAGTATTTTCAGCTGATAGTTTTCCAACTAACACTATGGTTTGCAGTATTTTCAAGGACATATTCCTCATTGCCTTAAACAGTGAGAAAGCAAACAGTATTTTTCAGGTTTGAAAGTACAGTACCTCTATTAATTATTACAATTATTTTGGTATAACATTTATCTTACTTCTTTTGTTAACAAGGACTGCTAGTGTAAATGGGTTATTGACTTTGCTTTTGTGGGTGTGGAAGCAGATTACTAATGAGCATAAACGAGCACAGTATTGAAACTGTGCTTTGTAAAGGCAATTCTCATTATGGATTTAACTAAATTAAATAATAATTCACAAGTTTTAACTCACAATGCACCTCCCTTCCTCAGTTGAACAGCAAAATATACTCTAAACAAGAACACGAATATTCAACAAACAAAATAGAGAATTAATGCTTTCGTTGGACCAGAAATACTGGTTCAAAACCAAACTTTTTGGTGGAAAAGGGTTTATTTGAGGCCAAGTAGAATGAAAAACAATTTTAAATAAGAACAGTTAATCCTTTCCACTAAAGCAGTGTTGCCAGAAATCAGATGCTCTGACATGATGAGGAGATGGAGCCCATTGGAAGTTTGCTGAGCACTAATAATCTGTGTGTATCTTTGCATGCGTAATATCCTCTCTGCAGTTCGCTTTTTCTTGCGTTGTGTTGAGTGAATATATCCAAGTTCATATGAAACTTATCCGAAGAGTAAACACATTCTAATCAGAACAAACCTCATCTGGATGAACACTTTGTTTTCTTCATGCAATGATTTTCATGAGGTTATTGTAGAGCAAGAAATTGTGAAAGATCATTCAACACATTGATATCTAAAAAAGTTTCTGCATAGAAACTGTTTTTTCCCTTATAAAACAATACGTATTGTCAAGTCTTGACTGACTGACCTGGTCCAATTTCACATCTCCTCAAGGTCAATTTTTAACTCACTCTTTGAGCATGCTGTCCATTTTAGAATCTTATATATTTTGTCCCATAATACTGTCAATATGGGATCTGCTTTTGACTTCAAGCCATGCACCCTGTTCCTGTCCCTGGATATTTCTTCTTTTCTCCATTAATATATATAAATATAGCCTGCTTTGGAACATAGGAAGATAGGAACAGGAGTAGGCCATTTAGCCCTTCGAGCCTGAGGTGTGGTACCCAAAACTGAACGCAATCTCCAGAAACAGCTGAAGGATCATTTCTTCCCCTTTGTATTCCAGGCCCCTTGAGATAACGGCCAACATTCCACTTGCTGTTTTGATTACTTTTTGTACCTGGGAACTAGTTTTTAGTGATTTGTGGATATGGTCACCCAAATCTCTTTGCTCCTCCACAGTTCTTAATTTCTCCCTATTAAGAAAATATTCTGTTTTATCTTTATTCGGTTCATAGTGGATGACTTCACACTTCCCTACATTGAAGTCCATCTGTCACAGCTCTGCCCACTCACTTAATCTGTCTAAATCCATTTGTAACTTCCTACTCCCATCTACACAACTTACTGAGCCTCCAAGCTTTGCATAGAATTTGTAGATATCAGCTGCCGAATGTGTAGGAATCTAGTCTCAGAATTGAGCCTCTGAGCTTCCCCCCATTTTGGGTAATGTTTTTATATTGTTTTCAGATTTTTTAAAAAAAAACGGAATTTTTTAGGCACAATGATGATTTGAATACATGATGGTCTCCTCTGCTGAAAATGTCTGTTTCTATATTTCTGAAACTGACTGATTTCTTGCTCCTTTTAAATGGTTTAACAGATACAACTTACATATGGCATAGTGCCTTTAACATCAGGAGAATATTTCAAAGCACTTCACAGTATATGCTGTAAGGTGTAGTGACTTATAATTTGTAGGCAAACACCTACAATTACATAAACATCTACCTATCATACAAGTGCCTGAATGTTTTATGTACCTCTTCAATCTAGATGAATAAACTGTAAAATGAGCAGTTTACCAGAGACTTGCAGGAGTATTACTATTGCCTTACTCTTGCCGGCTTTCACCCACAAAATACAGTCACAGTATATCCTGTGAAGCACATTGAGATGTCTCAATGACCTGACAAGGCGCTGTATCAAATGCAAGAATAATGATTATTATTAAAAACATAAAATCGTAAAAGCCATCATTTGATAAAATATATGAATTCAACTTTTACTTTTTTTTGCAACAACTTTTACTTATAGCTTATGCTTCTCTTCCCCCATCATAGACTGTGCTGGAAAAAGTAAATTCTCCACCTTTGCTCTTGCCTTCTGAGTAATATTGTAGGAACCTAGTAAAGGACTGCGAGCTGTTAATCCTCAAAAGTGAACAAAGTTCAGCAGTTCCACCTTTATGCACAGTAAAAATTGAGCCCTTGAAGCTATGCTCTGAATTCTGCCTTTCCTCTCAAAGGTCAGAATAGAGTTCTGACAAAGGCACATCTTGTTGGTACGTGGAGTCCTGTAGCTCAGTGGTTAGAGCACTCGCTTTGCAAGCGAGAGACCTGAGTTCAATTCCAGGCAGAGGGCGAAACCTCGGGCAAGTTTCCTTACTCCACACAGAGCCTAATAATAATCCCTCCAAAACCAAAAACAATAATAACTTGGTCACTTTCAATCCACGACTGTTTGTGGGACATTGCTGTGCGCAATTGGCTGCCGCGTTCGCCCTCAAATATACAGTCAATTCACTTTACAGTATATTCTGTGAAGCGCTTTGGGACGTCCTCCCGACGTGAAAAGCGCTATATCAAATGCAAGGATTATTATTATTATTATTACAGCTGAGTGCACTTCTTTTGCAATACTACATATCCTGGGTGTGTGTATCTGGATGTACAAATGGGCAAAGTGACACCTCTGATTTACTCATCCATCGCCATCACCATTATATTTACAACATAAATTGGTATTTAAAACTCTACGTGTAAGGTTGATTTCAAGATTGTAGCATACCAATCTTATGATCTAATCATATTAATCTTCATCAGCCATATTTCCTGAACTTAAAATCAGTCCAGTCATTTCTGTTGAGCCACTGCAAAAATTGGGGAAAAAAAACTTCAAATAATTCATATTAGAATTGTGCAACTTTGTTTCTGATGATTCATCCCATGTATTCTTATTCAAGTGATATTCATGTGATATGAATCTTATACCTGTAGCACATCTTATTTTGATCTAAATTAGAGACCAGCATCACCTGAATTACCACTGAGCAAAAACTGGAAAGTCACTTCTGTATCCAAGTTCCAAAAGCCGTTTCTAGTCAGAAGTTCCCATAGACTGTAGGTTAATTTTGCAGTTTGTAACATTCATTCCAATAAAGGAAAATATTTGATTTTTTCTCAAGGTGACCACCATATAACTGAAGGGTGAAAACCATTGGAAATAAAGATTATAATACCAGTACAGTGGCCCCTCCAGAACAAGCACTGGAGTTCTAGGAACAAAGGTCAATGGAGCCAGCTGTTGGTACAGGGAGCACAACTATACTTTTGAATGAGTTTGTTTGTTGTTTGGCTCTGCATATCTGTGTTTTTCTCTCACTCTCTCTCTATCCCTAACCCTTCTCCCTGTGGGTTTGGTTTGCAAGGGTTTGTGTGTCACTGTTTGTCAGTGCATTGCCTCGTCGTTATTTTTTTCTCCTCTGCCGTTTCGACACTGTTTGCCATACTCACTTGTTCTTTCCCATGTGAAGAATAGCTTAAGATTTATATAACATCCTTTTACTCATACTCTTATCAGTCACTGACTTCTCTCACTGTCTTCTTGCACACACTCGGTTCTCTCTGCATCTCTTATCTCCGCAGAATGTATTTCAGGTTCAAAAGTGCACATGCAGAAGGGAGAGAGTTGCAGCGGTTACACTCAAGTTTTGCTTTGCCTCTTGGAACCTGGGATTGCTCACACTCACTCTGGCTCTTGTTGTTGTGGCTGCTCTCACACTCATCTCCCAGTACCACCTACAACATGAATATTCATGAAGGGATGTGGCTTTTGTGGCTGAGACTGGATCAAAACTTCCAGGATAGAATTTTTTCCAATGAGTCCTTACAAAATAGGCTATGGTTCCATAATTTATAAGTTCCGGCTCAACTTTTGTTGATAGAAGAGGGAGAAATCTGACAAAAGTGGGTGTCAGCTTCTACCAAAATGATATACCATTTAGGGATAAGAGACCAGATATCACTTTAGAAAATATGCTATTCTAGGTTTGAAAATACAGTATTTGAAAATAATATTATCGTTAAATATCACAAAAACACATACATTTTGGGTTACACAATCACAAATAATACTGTAAAACAGTTATCTGTAAGTTTTGTTTTATATATCAATACTTTTCCGTCGCATGATAATAAAACCATTCGAGCAGAAAACAGGTACATCTTGTACCAGTATAATTAAGTAGTGGGTGCACTGCCGCAAGAAACGTCATGCGTTTCTCATTTGATTATGGCAGATTCTTGGCCCATTTTTCTTGGAGCCCATTCCCAAGTTCTTTCCAATGGTCTCACTCTAACACGTCACGTGAACACCATACATGCAAAGCTAACAATACTAAGCCGCAAACAAATTTGGCGCATCAATAATGCAGATGTTGATAAGGAATAATTGCTGCACTTGCACGAGTTTGTTTTATTGGTCTTAAAATACATTGTGGCTTTATTTCCCAGTTTGTAAAGGTGTATCACGTTGAAGTCTGGTGTCGCAGCTATTACCCAGATGATGTTTCATCATCATTGTTTAAATCACTGTAGCTGATGGTATCAAATCCCTCAAAAGATGACTATTACTGATTATCATACCATCCATAATGTGCTATGTGTTACGCTAGGGACATTAAATAGATTCTTGTAGCTCAGTGGTTAGAGCGCTCGGCTTGCAAGTGAGACACCTGGGTTCAATTCCAGCTAGAGCGAAACCTTGGGCAAGTTTCCTTACTCCACACAGAGCCCAATAATAATCCCTCCAAAAACAAAACAATAATAAATTGGTCATTTTCAATCCACGACTGTTTGTGGGACATTGCTGTGCGCAATTGGCTGCCGCGTTTCGCCCACAAATATACAGTCACTTCACTTTACAGTCTATTCTGTGAAGCGCTTTGAGACGTCGAGAAGACGTGAAAAGCGCTATATCAAATGCGAGGATTATTTAGATGCCAATAATGCAAAATGTAACAACTTCAGTTTTTTTTTAAAAATAGATACTTTCATTGGTGTCAAAGATGGATTTGTTTCTACAATCTCATGACCAAAGTGTATGTTTGGAGAAGATTGGTAACAGAACATACCGTATTTTCTTTTCAGAACATTCAAAGTCGACGTAATCCAAGGACTGTATCAAAAGGTTGAATGGAAGGGATAATGGCCTAGACAATAATAAATATTACAAAGAGGCCTTAAAGTATTTGTGAACCTTACTGGTTTGTGCCATTTCAGCAATCTTATCAAAGTTTTACATGTTGCTTCTAAATGGAGAAATGCACATCACACAAATCGTGATGCTTCTGGCTATTACAGGGTACTTAGGATCATTGTCAAAGTGATAAAATGTTAAAAAGAATGAAGTGGAATAACATGAGAACACGAAGTCCAACGCTGACTCGAAATAAAACAGTCATCTATCAGCACGCGATATCTCTGTAACATGGCTTTTAACAATTTTCAATCATCAGATGTGTGGCTCTGAATCAAGCTTTATTACAATTGTATTCAATAGGACCCATGAGGAATTGAATTGAACCGGCTAGTTTGATGATTACAGATTAATCAATTTTGTAGAACAACATTATACAATAACAGCAGTTCATATGCTGCTGCTTTAAGCCCTGTCTGCAGATGCAGGCCTGCCTTCAGAGACAGCGACGTTAGCTAAATGAAGCGATGCTGTTTGCTTCTCGAGGTGCAGGTTCATTTTGCCTCCAGCCAACAGCAGCTGCTATACCAAGATAAATGGTCAACGTGTTTTCTTGCATTGCTGCCTGTCCAGACCTTACCTAGAGGTCTGGAAGGGCAGGTCCACAGCCACTAAAAGTAGCTGTTTCACAAATTACAAACAACTGCATAAACATGAGTTTCCACACGCTCCCTCCCCTCACTGCCTTTTATTTCACCCTCTAAAGGGAAAGAGAGGCAACAATTGCATAGACCTGAAAAATCAAGCAGTTCTCAAGCAATTTATATGAAACACAGCATCAGTAATCTCCTCAAGATCAAGGAAATTATTAATGCTTTTAATATGAACTTCAAAACGCTAACATATATGCTTATGCTCATATGGTGTTGACAAATCCTGGACAAAAACAGGTTTTCTGATTTACGTACACGACTGATCAATGAAAGATTTGTTGACAAATCTAAAAGTATTGATTCAAAACTTGTAGATATATACAGTTAACTTAAGAAATATAATTTGTTTTGGTCAGCCAGGTGTCAAACACATATGTGGAAACCCATCACCAAACATCCCACCTATATATGGAAATTCCAGAGACGTTTACTGAAATGGAATGAGCACTCTCTATTTAGAGGGATGCATCCACTTACCTAATTCTGGAAAGTATTAGACACAGGTTGGCAAGAGCTAAGGCTTTGGGACCTCAGAGTGTGCGCTGGGGTAACTGTCAGAGTCTAACCAGCTAAAACCGTATAGCTTGCCAATGAGTGCACTGTGTGGTACATTGTTTTACTGTTATCTTCCTTTGACATTTCTTGGGGCTCCAAGAAATGTAATAGCAAGGTAACAGTTAAAAAAATAAACATCCCGTCTTCATCAATCATTGCAATGCTTACTGTCTGCAAATGAGTCAGTGTCTCACCTCACAACCCAGTCAGTTTAAACGATATTTAATCAACTTTTGAAACATCGCCACGATAGACTAGCTTTATAGCACTTCATAAAAAAAATTACTGTGAAAGTGTACTGTCTGATTACTTGCACTGTATTATTAAATAGATAAAAAACAGATACTGGGTATTATTTGAGGAAATATTTGGAACAAAAGGTAAAGTACAAATCGTTCTTTTTGGAGTACAAACTTCCAATGGAAAGCCCATTTTTTCAAGGCAATGGTTTAACTAAAATTCAGCTCTTAAAGGAACATACATAGTCCTGAGATCAGAGTGAAGGTTCATTAAAGATGATGCCAGTATTATGAAATACTACTGTTCTCATTAATAGTCTCTTGTTCTGTACAATATAACAGTCCATTTTGTTCTAGGTGCTTTCCTTAATTTTTGTTCCCTGGTACAATTTCTCAAAGCACTGCGCTTTCAAGGAAAGGCTTTGCTAATGTTTTTCCCCATCACTTTTATTTTCTTAGTCTGTTTTAATACCCTTTGTCACCTCTCGGCTGGACTACTCTAACGCCCTCCTCCTCGGTCTCCCATCCACCACCATCCATAAAATCCACATCATCCAAAACTCTGCCGCCCGCATTATCACCCGCAACAAACTCCGCTCCCCGATCCCCCCAGTCCTGGCCAGACTGCACCGGCTGCCTATCCCAGAGAGGATCGATTTCAAGATCCTCACCCTCGTATCCAAGTCCCTGCACTCCTCTGCACCCCCCGACCTCTCTGACCTCCTCTCTCCTCAAAACAGTACCCGTTGCCTTCGATCCTCCGGGTCTGGCCTCCTCCTCGTCCCCCGAGTCCTCCGCTCCACCCTCGGCGGCCGTGCCTTCAGCCACTGTGCCCCGAGGCTCTGGAATTCCCTTCCTCACTCCCTTCACGTCAGTCACCCCCTCTCTTCCTACTTTCAGGTCCCTTCTGAAGCTCTTTTTCGACCGCGCCTTTGGTCACCTACCTCCCCCTCCCCTTGGCTCGGCCCCTGGATTCGTTACTGTGAAGCGCTCTGAGATGTCGTCCGGCGTGGAGGGCACTATATAAATCCAAGTTGCTGTTGTTGTTTCAGGTTAGCTGTGGTGAGCATTATTCCCTTACTGGGAGGATTCGCAGTTCTGAAAATGCTGTAAATGTCTGTTCAACTTCAGATCTAAAAGCCCTGATTCTTTATTGTGGATTTCTTAACCATATCAAAAATATTGTTGGTAGAGTCCAACTTATCTATATTCCTTAGACTTCTTTTCTCCAATGTAAATATTCACAGATTTCTAGCTCAGGTTGCTAAACTGCCAACGTCCGTATCTTGTACAATGCTAGGATCTTCCTCCTGCAGCCCACCACACAAACCAGCACACAATACTCCATGTGGTGCTTGCAGCAATGCATTGCACAAACTACTAAACTATCGTGTTATTTTTGTTCTCTTCCTCTGACTACTCACACGAACATTTTACACTGTATTGTAGAAAACTAATTTTGATGTTCTACCCAGCAATACAAGGCATTCAGATTATAAAAATCCTACCATAAGTGAGAAACTAAAGCTGTGTAATGCACACAAAAGTCAACTGTTTAACTCTTTGAGGTCAACATTACAACATTTGAGGTCCTGCATCAAATTAAAAATTAAAAATAAGAATTTACAATTAATACTGTGAATTACCACTGTTTAATCCTCTAATAATGTAGATTTATTTTCGTTAGCAATACAAACAAACATCAAAACTTTTTTTTAATCTGTTCTGCTTTAAAAAGTGCACAGTAAACTCAGTCGTACTCTAGAATCCTTTCCAGCAGTAATTAGGCTTAAATTTTGCAATTACTGCACCTTAATTCTTTTATACATAGGCAATATCGCTCATTATTTATGACAGGAATTACTGCTGCATGAATGACAGCATTAGATGGGAAACTAAATAGCAAAGATCATCTGCAAACAAAAGAGACCCATATGTGGAATGAAGAAAGCAACAAATCAGCAGGGGAAAATTTAGTGAGCCAACACAATAAAATAACCCAGCCAAAGGCCATCTTAGCATTATACTGCTTTGCTCAAGACCAGCAGGGAATTTAAGTACAATTATTATGGCTAGATCACAATAATCATGGGGAGAGGAGGGGAGAGAGATAGATTGTGGCTGTGATAAAGCCTCAAATATGCAGATAGTCCAATGTGCTGTGTGTACAATTATTAATTCCATCTCAGCTCATGTCTCTTGGTGCCCCTCCACCCCCACTTGCCCCAGTTCTTCTTGAGCTAGTTGTCTTTATCCAACTCATTTTACAAGTTAGCAGAACAATGTGAGATTGATTTTGAATGGAGCTTGAGATATACCATCCATCCATCCATCCAGATGCAATAAGAATATTTACTTCCCAGGCCTGGACAGAGATATCAAAGGAGCTGAATCTTTAAAATATTGCACTGTGAGCAACATTTCTCCCAATTCCAACGTGTTAATAAGCTGTTTTTTTTGGTGCCTTGTATCAATCAGTTTTCTTGGTGAACATATCAGAAAGAAGGAAGTTGAATTAGCAGTGATTGAAGTTATAACTATGCCCATGACAACAGCTTGGTGTAAAGGGCAATGGCTGCAAGGAGACTGAGATAACAAGTTGACTGGAAAATTTTGTGAGACTAAGAAGACTTCAGAAATGAGATGTTTGCTATGCTAATAGCACAGCTCTCTTGCCAACGCTCCCATTAACACAATGAGGGTATGTGTCACACAGTAAGATATAGAACCGCTCTGATAACCTGTCATAGACCACTGTGCAAATACACTGGAGACATTAGAACTCAGTGTGCTGTTACACATTATTAGCCAGCATGGGGCTTGTGGTTCAAGTTAAGCTCTGTGGGAGGACTGAAAGCAAGCAAGATCTCATTTTTAAGGAAAGGAAAAGTTCCCACGTTGGTCAATAGCTATTTAAAATACAACCTTTCAATTTTATTATTAATTTCCTATATTCAGTTTGGATTATTGCTGGCACCTGGAAGTTGCTAACAGTGACCGGTTTGAAACCCTACGCTTTAAAATGCCAAAATGCTTGTGGGTATATTTTAATTTCACATCTTTCATCTGACCTGACCTCAGCTTATTGCTAGAAGTGAAACCTCATACAAAAATAAAGTGACTGATGACACAGGTGATCAATATGTACTCATTTAATAAACTTTGCAAAATGGAACTTTGATTTCAAATTGAGAACACCAACTATGCAGCAATAAGCTAAGGGTCTAATCTTACTCCAAATATGCCCATAATGCTGAAAAGATCACTGTCAAAAGAACAAGGAAAAAATTATTATGTACAGAAAAGTGGCATTGCAGACAGATCATTCTTGTTAGAAAAATAGAAATTGGGAACCGAGCACTTTAAAATGTTATAGCAAAGTGTGCATTAGAGTAAATGTCCTATGATAACACAGTATAAAATGTACAGGCTGGTCAAGCTTGCAAATTTGATAACTCATCAAGTGACATCAATTCTAGACTATTTTATCCCTGCCTACTGTTAATAGTTTTCTTCTGTGTCACAGTGTGCACAAAATAGCACCGAAGAGAGGTTTTACTGCCAGCAATTTGAAAATATATATATATATTCACAGACCTAGGTTAAGACTATGTCATTAATGCAAAACATCACCAAAATTGATAAGAGGATGACAAAGGCAAAATAATTACTGATTCCTGATTTAAATGACACCAGATTTGAGTGTGAAAAAAACTATGCATCGTAGGTAAAAATTAAACTCCAGTATAAAACTTTAGACCTTAGTGACTTTAGTGATGTAGGACAAAGAACACAAGGATAAATCTATCAAGAATAAATATCTTTCAAAGCATGGTGGTTGATGTATTGGTTAAAAAGGAAAACCTATTTGGGTACAGGCAAAAAAGATGGCTCCGAGCCTCAATATTGCATGGACCTGATCACTGGTAGATCAACTTTCATACAAATCAGTTCAAAGTACTTTATTTTCAGAGTAAAAATAGGAGGCACATGCATGGAACAAAAAGGATTGAATTTGCCAAGGAAAAAGTTAAAAGAGACCCAGGGGTGTTACTTTACTCATACTCGCCACGTGCACACAGCATGAGCATGAGTCAGCAATAAACCAAGGTAACAGGATGTAGGGCAACTTTGCCAAATCAGTTCGGTTGAAATTCCCAATTATATTGAAGGCTTACAGTAGTCAGGCTTCACCTAGAGTGGAGCCTCGACTATGAATTCAAGCTCCACATCAGGATCTAGAGACTGACACTAATGCAATATTATCGGGGACAAGTTCGCTTCAGTGGACCTTAAAGATTCTGCACTATGCAAAAATAGAAGGGAGCTTCTTCAGGTTAATAGGCCATTTACCCGGTGGCTGTTTATGGGTCTTAGGCTGTGCACAAATGGACTAATTGTCCCCACCCCATAGAGGTTTAATTTATCAAAATCCCTCTTGATCAAGCTTTTCTCAGGGGTTGTCAGCACATTCAAACCTGGGGCCCTCCTCTGGTTCCTCATTGGTTTCTGTTATTTGGCACCAATTTAGCCTGCCAAAGAAAATAACACTTACATTAGTATTCAGTATAAATGAATGTGCTTAATTCAAAATTGCATCCATTTTCTGTCAAATTAAGTGCATTCCATACAAAATATTGGCTGTATTCCACCCTTTGCAATGCCTGCTGATGAGCACTGTGTACTTACTTCATGTCTACAATTCTACAGGGATCTGCACATTAATCACTGGTCTACTATTACAACAAATAAAGATATTATTCATTATAAATGTTTTAATCTATGCATTTTTGGAAAAGCAGTGCTAGTAGGGGGGATCTTGGTCATATATAACTTCCCCATATAGACTATGAAGCATGTTAAGGTATTCAGCAACTGGTAAAGAAAATCTAGAGTCATCTAAAAGACCACCACATCATGGTGCTACTTGCAATCATACTTAACATTTCAAACCACTCAATATTTTAAATAAAACTATGAGTGCATACCTTAGCATTCTTCTTAAGGTTCTGCCATTTGTCTGTGACCTCCTTTATCGAATGCCTGATCTTGCTCAAGGCAATGACCATCCCTGAAACTTTGCCCCATGTTTTTTTTCTTGCCTGCATGCTCGGGATTATGTCAGCAACACCAAACAGGTCTTCCTTCTTTAGCATCTAGCAATGCCTACATTGCTACAACAGCCTTTAAGGCTTTGTTGCTCCACTGTTGTTGGGATGCCCTCCCGACGTGAAAGGCGCTATACAAATGTAATTGGTTGTTGTTGTTATTGTTGCTGAGTCAATTTTCCACTCTCCATTGTCAGCACAGCGCCAAATTGATATAAGATGAGGTTACTGGCAAGATACCGCTCAGTGCTCTTTAATGGTTAACTTTCCCATTAGCTCGAACTACGCGGTAAATCTAACAGTGTGGAGGCAAACACAGCATGCTGTGGGAATGTGGCCGCACTCTGTAACTGGGGCCAATACGTGCTTCAAAGTGTGAATCCTATTTTACAAAAAGCTATATATCATCTAACACCAAGAAGGCAGCTCAGTGTCTCGCGTTCGAGCTTTCATCAATGTTACACCTATGCCAGCTTCTTGGTGGTATGCGATACTAGCCCTGGGACAATTCCTCCTCCTGCATTCTATCTGGTCACTAATTGGTCTCCACTTGGAAATTCCCTGCATCATCAGTCATTTTATTTTTGTATGACATTTTCTCTTCTTGTAATAAGTTAAGGTCAGATCAGATGAAAGATGTGAAATTTGAATACATACACCCACCAGCATTTTGGCATTTTGAAGCGTGGGGGTTACAAACTGTTGGCAACTTCCAGGTGCCAGTTATAATCCGAACTGAAAATAGGAAATGAATAACCAAATAACAGATCAATCTTTCAAAAATAAGTGAAAAATACAATACACCATAGACAATCCAAATCTAGATAGAATTTGTTTCCATGTCTCTTAAGGGTTATTTATTATTTTGAAATTGCACAATTTGGGAATAATAAATAATCCTAGCCTTTTATATACAATAGAACTCTGTTATAACACATCTCATTATAATGTAAGCTGCTTATAGTGCAATTGAGGTGTGGATCCCATTAACTTATCCCCCAAGAAAAGGGTTAGGGTTAGGGTTACTGACCGAGAGATCTGCAGCTACCAGATGAGTGAAGCTGACACACAATTTAGTGTTATGGAGAATATAAATTTCCAGAAATTGTATTCTGTGAATAAAAACTAGGTACAAAGGGGCAGCTGAAACTAAGCAGATGAAGAAAAGAACACTGTGTTCTAACAAGCAGTCTCTGCTTTTCGAACAAACAAACCTGGGCATTGTACATACTGGCTCCAAGAACTACTGTCTAGAAGAAACCAACCCTTCACAACTGGTATAACTTCAGCTCAAACGGGCGTTATTTCTATTCAAAATAAAGCGCTCAAATAGATGTTAACAGTACAATAACCCTCTGCCTTCTTGGGTGTTGCAATCTGCCAAACGTCTTAGAAAAAAAACAGCCTGCAGGTCAAATAACAACAGAAGTTCCGGATACACTTTTCTTGGCATAAAAAGAGATTCAAAACCTTAGACCCATAGAACATTCAGTTTGAGTTATTTTATCCATGTCCTAGAATAACATTAATTACTTTACCCAATAACATTCAAATCAAATATACTTGGCTTAAATCCTCTATGAAAATATACTTGGTTTACAGCTGCTTCAATATAGCAAACATATCCTTCGATATAACATACATCCTAAATATCTCATTGCTAAATATTTACTTACAGCTGTTGTATTTCACAGAAGACATCTGACCTATAATCCTCCAGCACTTGATGAACCACAAAGAGAAAAGCTAAGCTTGAAAGCACACTAATCATTTATTAAGAATTTCCATCTGAAAGAACTTTCAAGTTAAAACAGCATAGTATGTGAATGTTTTGCTAATTTTGAATATTTATAATACCAAAGTCATTTTTCAAGGTGCTTGGTAGCGGGGATGGTGGAGTGACTCATACACATAGAATTTCTTAAGTACAAGTTGTCCAGTTTAGGTCCTTTCCTGAATTGGCATGAGTCACAGTACAATTTTAAAAAATCTCATAGAAATGTCAAAAGAATGTGTATGTTAGAATCCAAGAGAATGTTTAAACATTTTTAGTACATAAGTATACATACACTATTGGCTGGAAATATCACTGTGTTAAGATGTCTCAAAGCGCTTCACAAATATACTGGAAAGTGAATTGACTGTATATTTTGTAGGCAAAACATATTGGCTCTACTGATTCAAAGGGATGATGCAGATTTAATTACATCCAGAAATATCCGCACTCCACACACAAAATACCAGTCAGTTATTTTCAGAACAAAGGTATTTGGCTTTATTTTTTGCACTTTTTGACCTCTGCAGAACATATAGAATGCAGAGGCCACACATGGGCATATGTGTGACGTGACAGTGACATTCTGGTGTCTGTCTATAAAAGTCTTAATTCCTAACAGTGACAATTAAAAATAAGATTACATACATTCTATACGCAAAATGTAGAACATGAAGGGGAAGCAAATTAGCATTCATTCATACTAGAATCATTCATGCAACCCATTACAGTTATACTGATCATCAGACAGACAATAAGAGACAGATTATAGGGGAACCAAGATGGTATTGCCAGAGAGAGTATGTTCATTAGGTATTATTCAGTAGTTCACAGTCGAGAAACATTCTATTAGAATGTTCCATTCTATAAGACTTTTCTTGCACTAATTCAAGCTGAAGTAAATTGGCATTGGCCGCCCATTCTTCATATATAAGTGCAGACAGTGTGTATTACCAGTTTACTCAATCATCAGGTGTTGAGGTCAATCAAATGCATTGCATCCTTGCTGAAATCACTTAACTCAGCCTAGGTATGGTACCAAACCTCAGACATTTGGTGCCTTGTCGTTTATTTTCATACTAGACCTTTCCTGGCCACCACACGTGCCTATTTTAGGAGTCCTGTAGCTCAGTGGATAGAGCACGCGAGAGGCTTGGGTTCGATTCCAGGCAGGGCGAAACATTGGGCACGTTTCCTTATTCCACACGCCTAATAATAATCCCTCAAGAAAAAAAACAATTATCATTTGGTGACTCAATCCACGAGTGATTGTGGGATACCGCTGTGGGCAATTGGCTGCTGCGTTTTGAAACAAAATATACAGTCAATTCACTTTACTGTATTTTCTGTGAAACGCTTTGAGACGTCTAGAAGACGTGAAAAACACTATATTAAATGCATGCACTATTATTATAATTATTATATTTTCTTATGTTTATAAAATTATAAAATGATTTGATCAACTGAATATTGCCATTCCTAATTGTTTCTAGTGTCAGCTGTAACTCCAGTTGTCTGCTGATAACCCTTCAAACTCTATGTTCTCTAGGTTTTTATTTTGTACATACTACAGTATCTCAGCAATGTTTCAGGGAAGAACCTGTCCGTACTGATTCAAACCGATTATGCAGATAATTACTCCCAGAAATACCCTTCAGTCCTCACAAAATTCGAGTTAGTTATTTCCAGTACAAAGATATCCTGCTTTATTGGTTTCACTTTTCAATCTCTGCAGAACATTTTCAATTCGACCTCTACAGAACATATAGAATGCAGAGGCCACATATGATTGTGTGTGACATTACAATGACATTCTTTGTACAAATTCCTACTTAATTCCTAATCACAATAATTAAAATTAAGATTAAAGTTTTTGAACAGTCTCAGTGGTTTCATTAGTAAAGCTAGTGTCCAGTGTGGGATGGCAATAGAGGCACTAGAATTAACCACAAAACCCTTATGATAATGGAACAATTGCCTGCACCACTCTTCGCTTGATTTTATCACGTTAGACCTTGATTTTAATTTTCATATATATATAAATATATACACAGATTATACATATGTTAGGTGGGGTTCAGGTTGTAGGAAGGTCTTTTTAAGTTTTAAAAGCTACTGCATTGCAATTTTACTCCGTTTGATATTCCCTATCTTATTACTTTGCTTCCAAACACCAATTATCTTGAACCCTGTGGGAGCCATTCAGATATTTAAGTCATACTAAAAAATGATGGATGATGGATGAAGTTTGCTAATGTAGGCATTAAAAAGAGGTACTGTACGCAAGAATGCACAACACAATATTTTCTCCGAATGTACAGTACTTCTCTATCGTATATTTAGTCTTAATGTTCATTTACCTGTTGGATCTCTTTGGGTAAAGGCTGAATGGGAATATGACGTTCCATGATGATTTGGTTTGGGTCAAGTTCATACCTGTCCAACATAGCCAAGAAATTGTGCTCAAGGTTATTACCTGTGACATTGAACAACATATTACAATCAAAATATGCAACAAAAAAATTAAATATATTGAAAGGCTCACAAACTAAAAAGGTATTGTGTGCACTGACGTAACTCTGAGAATGACAGTGAATTAATTGAAAAAACGTTAGAAAATGTTTCTTTATGACTGTGGTGAATCTTTTCGAGACAACATATTCTGGCACATCTCTGTGACATGTTGGAATGTTTTATAAAATTCCTACAAAATAGTTACCATCACGGAAAATGTCAGGCAGAAACTACAGCCGAGACTGCGGTCATTGCAAGGAATTGGACATATTTCTTGTAAACTGTTCCAAATGTTAATTACCACTACTACTACTAATAATAATCCTTACATTTGTTATAGCGCCCTATCAAATCTTTGAGACATCTCAAAACGCTTCACAGAATATACTGAAAAGTGACTTAACTGTATATTTTGTGGGCGTAACATTAAAATTGAGGCCCTAGTTTTCCTGATCAGCAATAACGTAACGTAGTTATTACCAGACTTTGGGATGTCCTAAGTGATACATTAGCAGAATAGTTAAAACACTAGTCAAGATCTGGAGAGGCATCTATAAATTCATCTGCCTAATCATTAAACCGATTTTTGCACATTTCTCAGCAGAAGGTAGTTATCCTGAGTTGCTC
The DNA here is from genome assembly GCF_018977255.1 of Callorhinchus milii. NCBI lineage: Eukaryota > Metazoa > Chordata > Chondrichthyes > Chimaeriformes > Callorhinchidae > Callorhinchus > Callorhinchus milii. Next base: position 18,677,491 of record NW_024704752.1, read on the forward strand.
TTGACAACACTGGAAATCTGTTGGCAAATTCCATTCAAAGCCGTCACCAGATGTAACGGTTTCACGTCCGCAGCAGCTGTCAGGAAATACCAAGATTTGATGCTGTAATATCCTGCCATTTTTCAACAATTTTACAGTAGGTAGCCTTTTTCTATTTATTGAAAAGATTAAAGCCGGTTAAAGAAAATGCCCTCATCAGCTTCATTTAAATACGATAAAAGGTCAATAAATCATGGCTTAGGAAAAGTTCACTGGGAGCTGCTATGGAACATGACAACAAGACAACAAATTCCATGAAAAACAACCTAATGTAGTGATTGATCACTGCATGATCTGAAAACATTGCAGTAAAAGGCTTGGTAAAGTGAGTATTTTGTGGGAAATCAATACGCACAACTCAAGTCAGATCAATTCCATGCAAGAGCCTCACACCAAGCACCAGCATGAGAAAGAAAATCATAACAGTTGAAGCTACGGAAAATTGGATTTTGTTTAACCAATAAACAGCAGATAAATGTTTTTTTGCCTATCAAGCAAGGGCATCAATAAATTCTATGAACTATAATAGCAACAGAAAGTATCACAAACACGAGTGGCACGCATCAACTGGTAAGTAGTAAGATTTGTTGCACAACTTTATATTGCTATTATCTAAAACAAATATGGGAGATCAAAGTTGCTCCTAAACTACTGAGATTGCTTTAAAATATCAAGCAACACTTATCTGCAGCTCTCAGTACTGAATCCTGCAAGCACAGAAAAAGACTGACGCCCTGGGCAAAACATGAACCCAACACTCTGGTGACAGCATCCAAACACCAAACGTTATCACCCTCATTTAGACCTCGTTCCCAGCAAATCACTTCAGTTTGGGGGCAATGTGACAAACTGCCACAGTTGGCGAGCTCCCCTGAAGACTCTCCCAAAAAAAACTACAATACTATACCAGCGGACAATGCTCTAACCTAAGCTTCCATCATTGAATTATTATCCAATGAAGATTGGTTTCACCTCGTGCCTTTTTTTTATTGCAACCAATGCATCAAAGTAAATATTGTCAACCCCACAGGTGACTATAATGAGAACTGCGCCTCTTTCATTTTAAGGGTGCAAGACGGGGGCAGAGGGGGGAACCTCATTCATGCCACAGATACATTTAACTGTTTCTGTCCTCATAATAACAATAGTAATAATCATCTTGCATTAGGTATGAACACTTTCCACATCATAAGGACGTATGCAAAGTGTCTTTGGAGACCGCTGAAGTGCACGATCAGTGCTTCTCGCTCGCTGGTGCCAGAAGCACAGTGTGGCAGCTCATCTCCTATTACGGGAAGCCTTTCTCTTACTATCTGCAGAAACGCATAACAATAATAAATAACGAGTACAAAGAGGACAATAACAATCCTTGCAATAATAATAATCCTTGCGTATGATACAGCGCCTTATCACATCATCGAGCCGTCTCAAAGCGCTTCACAGAATATACTGTAAAGTGTAGCGACTGTGAGTTCTGTGGGCGAGAAGTGGCAGCCGATTGCGCACAGCAGCGTCCCCCACAAACAATCGTGGATTGAGCGACCAAATTATTATTATTTATTTATTTAAATGATCAATTAGCAGGTGATAAACCCAACTGGAGGGATCATTACCCCCGATTCGACTGACCATCGGAGTAAGGTTACGCCCTGCCCTGGAATCAAACCCGAGTCCTCTCACTTTTGAGGCGAGTGCTCTCTCTATCCACAGAGCTACAGGACTCCAGGTTTTAAACGAATAACAATAATAAATATTCCCACAACGAGAGCAATGGTAAATCCTTGCATTTGATATAATAACATAGCGCCTTAATACAGCCTGGCCCGAAGGGCTTGGCATGGTACTTTAGCGTAGTGACTGTGCGCGGCGGGGAGTCCCGCAGCTCGGCGGTCAGTGCGTTCATCTCGCGAGCGAGAGGACCTGGGTTCGATCCCCGGGCGGGTCGGGGCGTTCGAAACGTTGGGACAAGTTTCCTTACTCCACGCCTCTGTTTACCAGCAGGTTGGCGGAGCGCTCTTCCCGGGGGGGTGGTGGGGGCGGTGGGGGAGGGGGATAATTCCTTGGGGAAAAAATGCGGTCACTTCAATCCTTGACCGTTGGTGGGGACGCCGCCGCCGGGCGCAATTGGCTGCCGCGTCTCGCCCGCAAAATAAACAAGTCACGACGAGACTTTACGGTGCTGTCCCGTGAAGCGCTTTGAGAGACGTCTGGAAGGCGCCGGGTCACACCCCAGGACTATAATTATTGCTATCAGTGATATCATTAGCTATTATTATCATTATTACTGTTAGTTATTACGACTACTTATTATTGTTGCTACTGTTATCATGATTACCATTGCTGTTATTGTTATTATTATTATTATTATTGCTGTCATTATTACTAGTTATTATTGCTGCTATTGCCACGGTTATTACTGCTGTCGTTGCGGGTATGATGGCTATTACCATGGATATCACTGCTGTCGCTGTCGCTGTGCGGGTGAGGGTCGGGTCCCGGCTGCCTTCTCGAACATTCCTTCCACTCTTGGGGGCCGCAGCCAACACAAACACACAGACAGACAGACAGAGAGAGAGAGACACTTACACACAATATAATATATATTTATACACACAAACCCTCTCTCCCCGGGGTGGGGGGGGGGGGGAGCGAATCAGGCTCCAGAGCCGGGGCCTAGGCCTCGTTTGTGGTTACCACGGGAACCACGCAAGCCCCACCCACCCGACGTCAGGGTGACGTCAGCGCGTCGTGGGCGGGGCGGGGAGGGGGCGGGGCGCCGCACCTGTCAATCACTCCATCTTTTGACACTCTCTCTCTCTCTCTCTGTGATGGTTCAGTTGTTCAGGTTGGGGGTGGGGGTGGGGGGGGGGGTTTGGTTGGGGGTGGGGTGGGGGGGGGGAGTGGGCTGCAAAGCACCCGTCGAGGTTTTCTGTCGCAACGTTAGCTCTCGCGACGGCCGTATTTGTCCGTCGTGGAATCGCGGAATTGCACAGCAATAATAATAATAATAATAATAATAATCCTTGCATTTGATATAGCGCTTTTCACGTCGGGAGGACATCCCAAAGCGCTTCACAGAATAGACTGTAAAGTGAATTGACTGTATATTTGTGGGCGAACGCGGCAGCCAATTGCGCACAGCGATGTCCCACAAACAGTCGTGGATTGAAAATGACCAATTTATTATTGTTTTGGGTTTTGGAGGGATTATTATTAGGCTCTGTGTGGAGTAAGGAAACTTGCCCAAGGTTTCGCCCTCTGCCTGGAATTGAACTAAGGTCTCTCACTTGCAAAGCGAGTGCTCTAACCACTGAGCTACAGGACTCCACAATGCGCAATGCGCGACGACGACAACGACGACGACAACAACAACAAAATTAGCGCCTTTCACATCGGGAGGACGTCCCAAAGCGCTGGACAGGCAGAGGGTTACGGCATTCACGGAGAGGCCATTCGGCCTGTCCCGTGTTTGTGCCGCCTCATTGAAAAGAGCTTCCAAATCAACCCCACTCCCCCCGCAGCCCTGATCAACCCCACTCCCCCCCTCTCTCCCCATAGCCCTGATCAACCCCACTCCCCCCGCGCTCTCCCCCCATAGCCCTGATCAACCTCACTCCCCCGCGCTCTCCCCATAGCCCTGATCAACCCCACTCCCCCGCTCTCTCCCATAGCCCTGCAAACTTGTCCTCCCCAAATAATTATCTATTTCTCTCTTAAAAGTTGTTATCAAATCGGCTTCCACCGGCCTCTCAGGCGATGTATTCCAGATCCCAACAGCTCGCTGTGTGAAGACATTTCTCCTCACCTCCCCTCGGTTTCTTTTAACAACTATTTTAAATCGGTGTCCTCGGGTTACCCACCCACCCGCCAGTGGAAATAATCTCCTCATAATTTTGAAAACTTCTGTTAAGTCTCCCCTTAACCTTCTCTGCTCCAAGGAGAATAATCCTAGCTTCTCTAACCTCTCCTGATAGCCGAAGTTATGTCATTCCCAAATCAACATAGCGTCCTTATAATCAATATTGTCCTTGCAATTGGTACAGTCATTTATTAAGTCATTTGAAAACGTCTCGTAAAGTTTCACAGGATTTACTGTAAAATGTAATGACTTTTAAGTATTTTGCGAGCATCATTTCATATTGAAAACGACACAGTGGTGCAAGAGTATAATCAGGTCACTTCTGTACAGTATTAGAAGGAAGAGCACTGAACTCCTTAGGGTCTGATAGCACCCAGCACACCAGAGGAATAACCATTTATCTTTCTGCTCCAGATGCTGTTGCCTTCGGCTGTAGGATGAAGACCCCACCTAGGGAGATGTCAGTAACTGCCTCCAGGGCCACTTCATCACCTCATTTAGTTAACCGCCCTCCTTCCAATCTATTCTCTCTCTTTGAATTACAGCTCTTATCAAGAGGAGTTTAGTTTTACATGCTATTTTGCATGAATTTCCACCGGTGGAAACTAAGCCGAACCCATTTACAAGGTTAACTTCTTCAATTCCGGTTTGCTAAGCTGTTAAAATTAGTCTCATTTGATGGCTTAAGTTAGCACTGTGACCACTCACTGCTAACTACGGTGCATATTAAATGCTAAAAGTGCTTAACACCCCCACAGGATAATTTTCCACTTGCTTGCGGTTTCTGCTCTTCATGCAGAGGACTTAACATTTGTTGGTTTGTAGTGATGCTCGCACACCACACTGGTTAAACACCTATTGTTGAAGCGAGGTGCTTATTATGAGTGGTACCCATGTTTGTTTTGGAGATACTATAAACATTTAGCAGATTTTGTTAAAATAGTAATCTTTGCATTTGATATAGCGCCTTATCACGTCGTTGAGACGTCTCAAAGCACTTCACGGAATATACTGTAAAGTGGATTCACTTATATTTTGTGGGTGAAATAATAATATTAATCCACTTATATAATAATATTAATCCACTTATATAATAATATCAATCCACTTATATAATAATATTAATCCACGTATATAATAATATTAATCCACTTATATAATAATAATATTAATTCAATGTATTATTATCGTTAATACTACTATTATTATTAATTAAACAGAACAGAGTTGGCCGAGTGGAAGGATTGACTGGGGAGGAGGTCCCAGAAGTAGGATAGGCCAAGGCTGTGGAGGCATTTGAAATTAAGAGACGAGGATCTTAAAGGAGGCTAAAGAGCCAGTAGAGCCAGGCGAGGTTGTGCTTGATCAACCTGTTGCTCAACGGTGCAGGAGAGAAGACGGGCTGCAGAGTTTTAGATGATTTAGAGCTTGTTGTTGGTACATCTGGGAAAACCCATTATATTTTCAGAACATTTGGTGCCAGTGTGCACAGATTTATGCCAAGAAGTTGAGTCATTCCGTTTAGCAAGTGATATTATGTAGGCATGTCTGACGTGGAAGAGTTTAGCCTTCAGGCCTTTGGGTGATGTTAACTTCAACTCTGTTGTTGCACTGCTGTTCTTTAAAGTACTCCAAGTATTTGTGGCTGATTTCATGTTGTGCGATCTGGATATTTTCCCACTTTGTGTTGCAACTCCACGATGTGCCACTCAGGTCAAATTAGAGCACAATAATGAGCCAGAATTAATTTAACAATAATAATAATAAACATCCTTTAGATGTGAATGTGAGGTACATAAGAACATCCAAATTGCTAGACGAAAGAAGACCAAGGTCCATCCAGTTTGCCTTCCACCACCCTGGCAGTCACATACATATGTCACATCCCAAACTATATACTGTATCCCAAGATATAATTTCCTAAAAGAAATCTATGTAGTTCAGTTTTGAAAGAATCAAAACTTTCTGCTTCCACTGTCTCCCTAAGAAGCCTGTTCAATACATTTACTACTCACTCATTGAAATAGTGTTTCCGCAGAATATCTGGGATACTTGCTTCTGGATTGAACTTGGGTAAATGCTGTATGAATGTGTCACTCAGTTCTTCCACATTTTTTTGCCCACCTTACTTTCTAATTTTTTTTAACATTTTCTCTGATTTCCAAGTTCTTGAGCTGGAAATGATATATTCTGGGTTTATTTCAACAATTCTCTCCATCGGTTGAAGGATATCTCAAAGCGCTTCACAGGATTTACTGTAAAGTGTAGCGACAGCGTATTTTTGTAGGCAAATGTGGCACCCAATTTTCACCCAGAAATGTTCCACAAACGCCCATTAAATGAATCACCAATTTTATCTGGGGGTTTGTTGCCCAGAACACCAGGAGAAACTCCTTTCTCTTTTTTCAGTACTGCCTTGGGATCTTTATCGTCCATCTAAACAGACAGATGGGACCTCAGTGTAACATTTCTGGAGTATCAGGCTAGATTATGAGCTCCAAGTCCAAATGTGTAGCTTGAATCGACAACCTTCTGACTCAGAGGTGAGAGTGCTACACCTGAGCCAAACTGATACCTTTATCATGGCTAATTCTGTAACTTGGGAGGTTGCCATAGCCATTAACCTCTCCCAACAGGTTGAGAAAGCGATGACTGGGTTGGGTTATTTGCTAGAGGATGTTACTCTGATGGAATCCATTAAAGTGTGCTAAAGTGTAGTATTATTGGAAATCTTCCAGATGGACAAGCAAACATGCAACATCATTCATCCCAGCGACGGCGAGAGATGAGAAGGCCCATCTCAACAATGGTTATTATCCAAAACAAAACAATCCAACTGTAAATAAACCATACAAGAAATCACAAACAATGAGTCAGAAAAATGAGTTGCAACCCATTATCCCCTGCTTTGGTTTATATCCTTGTCTCAGTAAATATCACATAAAATTGAAGCAATTGCTCATTTGCTTCATGGCAATTTGCGTGACAGGGCTGAGCACGAATTAGCTGCTACGTATAGGCTTACAAAGAGTCACCGCAGTTTACAGTAAATCCCATGATTTAATGTGAAATGTTGTGAGACCTTCCCAACATGAAAGGCACGGTATCAAATGCAATGATTGCTTCTATCATTATTTTGAATGCACAAAATATTCTTGGAAATATCTAAACTTTGACTGTCCTTTTTCAAATTCATCAATTTATCATTTGATATTCCAAACTCGGGATTTTTGTACCTTTATCCGCTTCCTTTTCCAATAAAGGAAGCAGATAAAGGTGCAAAAATGGCTCTTGGCTCTTGCCAACCTGCACTTAACACCTGGAGGGGAGGGACACATCCTGCTAACCTCACAGCAGGCTGGAGGAAGTGAAGGAAGGAAGAAGCGAGGGAGACGAGTTTTCCCGAATCGGGTTTAACAATATCTCCTAAAGCCACACGTCTGCCGAGAGAGTAATGGAACTTATGGTTCCAAGCTGCCAACCTGCTGGACTTTGAACAGAATACTTGGGGCCAGGACTATTTATGACTGTTCCAGGAAACTGACCCGAGCTGAAAGATCCAACTCGGGATCACTTGCCAATTAAACCACAAATTCTGTTCTCAGTCTATTTCAAAATATAAATTATTGGTCTTGGCTATGAAACCAGCTGCCACTGGATTTGGTCATGTTATTCCTTCTCTCCATGCCCACTGCATCCATGTCTGCAGTCTCTCTTCCCAACCATGTCTGCAGTCTGTCTATGATTACAGTGGTGAGACATCACCTTGTTGACGAGTATCAACAAGATAATAATAATCCCTCCAAAAAAACCAAAAAACAATAATAAAAAAAAATTGGTCATTTTCAATCTACGACTGTTTGTGGGACATTGCTGTGCGCAATTGGCTGCCGCGTTCGCCCACAAATATACAGTCAATTCACTTTACAGTGTGTTCTGTGAAGCGCTTTGGGACGTCCTCCTGACGTGAAAAGCGCTATATCAAATGTGAGGATTATTATTATTATTATTATTATTACAAAATACTCCTGTTTTTCAGCACCACCTCCATGCTAATTACAAACATGGCTTCTGATCTTCCTCCTCATTCAAACTCTGTGACTCTCCCAAACCAGATGGACTGGGCTCAGAAACTCACTACCTGAGGAATCGCACAGTTAATCACGCCATCTTCCTCCACTGCTTCTTCTTCCTCATCCACCTGAGTGGGCCCACACTCGCATGATTCGAGTCTAACTTAACCACCCGGCAACAATACATCTCAGGAAATGTTTTTTCCTCCCGCCCACGCCCGGTCTTTCGCACTAGAACATTGAAACGTTCTGCTCGCCAGACGGAGATTTGGCCCTCGTTGATTAATGTAAAATATTGGATTGAATCCTTTAAATTTCTCGGTTCAGAAAATCTTGTGCTTTCTTTGAACTAAACCCAATTGCTGTGAGGTACAGAGCTCGCTGCTGACTCATCCTTTATGCTTTATTATTAAATGAAATGTGGTTCCACGCACAGAGAAAACTGCCGGCAAAAAAGATATCCAAATGTTAGATCAGGGTGACCTCTCCAGATTGACAGGTGCTGGTGTGACCTGTAGCTGTTTATCTCACGGGCTTATAGAAACCATGAGAAGAAAATGTATGAAGATCAGAATGAGATTTGGAAGCGATTTTCAAAGTGATTTGAAAGCTTTTTTTTTAAAGATTTTTTTTTCCATCCATCAACACACAACGTGAGATGATTATTCCTGAGGCACAATAGATGCAACTTTGACCTCAACGCACATGGTGCAACTGATATCTGTGCAATATTGTGTGATTTTCCTCCATCCTAGTCAGCAATTCAAGGCTAAAGACGCAAGATGTCTTCACCTACACACCGTGGCCGTGCTAACATGCACAGAGTGCTTAATGACGTCTCGGAGTGCTTTATTGTGGTGGGATTCAACGCTGAGTAAGAGAGTAGGTGAGGGATGGAAGTGATGATAATAGGCAGTCAAAGAGATCAGTTTAAAGTGAGATTTAATGATAGACAAACAATAAATAAAAAACAAAACACCTGATCTTATTCTATTGGTAAAACCCATTTTTTGTCATGATTCAGACTCTCATCTAACATCACAACAGTAATCTCTGCAAAATATATTCCTCTTTTTGCAAAGTGCTGTAATCAAACGAAAATCATACTCATTTTGGGAAGATTGGCACTGGGTAAGTGCCAATGTGTGAATGCAGAAATCTCTGCTATCTTTCGCTTCGTATTTTTGCATAGAATTGTACAGAAATACAACACGGATTGCGAGTATTTGAGGAAATTAGCAAGCTATCACTTGTGTGTCAATTAGAGGGCTTTTGCCCAATGTTCCAATTGCATTTGTTCGCCTGTAACCAGTGCACCTTTTTTTAAACTAAATTCTCACATGTGGATTCACAGCAATTGAGGGTATTTAAATATAGTATTTTTAAATTGAATCTGGCCGCATAAAAACACATTAACGGTGCCAGCGAGAAATACAAAATTGAATGGGACCAGAGTAGAGCTCCAGTGTAGAGTGTAACTATATTTAATAAGGGCAGGCTATGTGGTTTTAGCTGGTTAGACTCCAGCGCACGCTCTGGGCTCCCCCCAAGCCTCGACTCTTGCCAACCTGCGCCTAATACTTTCTGGTATTAGGTCAGTAGGATGTGTCTCTCCAGGGAGAGAGAGAGTGCGCATTCCATTGCAACAATCTATCTCTGGGATTTCCAAGTGGAGGTGGGATACTCGGAAATCTCAGCTTGGTTTGGAGACTCTCAAGCACGGTGATGAGTTTCCGCATGTGTCAGGCACCTGGCTGAACCCGAACCCACCCCCCACCCACCCCCCGCCCCTCACTAAAAAAAAAGAAATGCATTGCAATAGATTCCGATGTACGAGCACCACAAGTCAGGAATAAGCGGATGGGGGGGGGGCGGAGTTGGGGTAGAAAACAAATATAGTCCAAAATGGAGCATATGTGGCAGGCAACCAAGGAATATTGAATATGTTCCATTACTGTGTTTATAATGGATTGAGCCTGAAAAGACCATATGTTCCAGGGTAACTGTAAATAGACCAGGCACACCTCTATTATGCGGAAGCTACACTCCGGGGTAACCCCTTGGTCTACATCAGCATCATAATAATAATAATCCTGATTTGATCTAGTACCAGATCATGTTAAAATAAATAATAGAACAAAAGTACACAGGCTTAAAGTTACACAGGGCAATTTCAGGACAGATATCAAAGACATTTTTCTTTACCCTGAAGATAATTTATGACTGGGCAAGCTTGCCAGGAATGTTGGGTAGAGGTCAGGACACTCATTTATAAAAAGAACCTTGTTGTTGTGGTGAGGAGACGGTAGGGTGGATGTACTAGAAGGATGAGATCAGATGAGCCGAAGGGTTTTCTTTATCCGAAACAATCTGTGATCTTGTGAAAGCACTTCACAGGTTTCTGTAAAGAGAAGAGAGATGTAGCAGCCAAGTTGCTCACAGCAACATCCCCTAACAGTTATGAAGCGAATGACAATGTTTTTCCCTCTGGGGAATATGGCCAGGACACTGGGGGAAACTTCTGTCTTTCTTTCTTTAAGAAGTGCCATGACACCGACTGAACCAAAATACACACACGGTCACTTTACGGTAAATCCCGTGAAATGCTTTGAGATGTTCCCTCCGACATAAAAGGTGCTGTATCAAATGCAAGAATTATTAATATTAGACGCACAGAGGAGCTCCAACTGTCAAGCAGTTTCAATTCACTGATACAATAATAATCCTTGCACTTGATATAGCGCCTTATCGTGTCTGCGCAGCATCTCAAAGCGCTTCACAGAATATACTGTGAAGTGAATTGACCGTATATTTTGTGGGCAAAACGTAAGATGGAATGGGTTCTTGGCTCGGTGGGTAGCACTCTTGCCTCTGAGTCAGAAGGTTGCAGGTTCAAGCCTCATTTTGGTATTTTGAGCTGCGCGATGCTGTATTTTTAAAAAAAAAACACACACAAAGGAGGTTTCACATCTAGCGTTCTGCACCCAATCTGTTTGGCCATTGAAACGGAGCGACAGCAAAATTTCACCAAAGTTCCCTGCTCATACGATCAGTTGCAAAATGATTTCGATATGGTTTTAAAATAAAACGTTCCTGGGATTCACCTGAGACTTAAAAGGATCGCGAACTGCAACTGCATTTCAACCAAAGTAACAATGACAATCATACACAAGGAATTAATTGGCAGACCTGCCCGACTTTCATTTACCAACTAGTTAAATGATTGTGCAGAACCTTTATGATCTCATCCGGGGCTTTCATATCAATTGGGTGTATTTGCTAAGCAACAGAGAACGACCTAAAGAGACACCTTTTGGAGGTAGCAATCTTCTGTTGTGATCAGCCACATGTGTCAGACACATAGAGAAACCCGTCGGTGTGCTTAAAAGTTCTAACGCTTAAGACCCTCCTCTTTGACCGTGCCTTGGGTTACCCTCCTGCCCCTACCCTCCCCACCCTCCACCCCTCCTGTTCCCAACCCTCACCTCAGGTGCAGATCCCTGACTGTCCAGCACCATGGGACATCTTCCTGACATGAAAGGCGCTGTGCGAATGTAATTTATTGCTGTTGTATCTAAACCCAGATCGAGAATGTCACACATACGATGCCACGTAGCAAGATTTATTGTGGGCTGATTACCCATCCCTCCTTCCACACCCTTGAACCTGTCACCCCTCCTCTGTCTTCAACACGGTAACCTCCATGAAGTCCACCACCTGCTCCCTCGACCCCATCTCTACCCCTCTCCTTAAATCCCAGCTCCACCTCTTTGCCCAAATACTCGCCGACATCATTAACCTCTTCCTGTCATCTGGCACTGTTCCTTCCCCCCTCAAAACAGCCTCCTCGTCCTTCTTGACCTCTCTGCCGTCTTTAACACCATGGACCACTCAATCCGCCTCCACCGCTTCTCCTCCCACCTCAACCTTCAAGGTTCTGTCCTTGACTGGTTCAGGTCCTACCTTTCACACCACCTCCACTTCGCCGTGGCAAACGGCTTCTCCTCCAACCTCCGCACTGTCTCGTGCGGTGTTCTTCAGGGCTCTGTCCTCGGTCCCCTCCTCTTCACCCTCTACATGCCCCCCCTGAGTGACGTTATCCGCAAACATTGGGGTAAATTTCCACATGTATGTGGATGACACCCAACTCTACCTCTCTGCCTCCACCCTGAACTCCAGGACTAATGGTATCCTGACCAACTGCCCGTCCGACATCAGGTCCTGTACGAGGGCCAACTTTCTCCAACTCAACGTCAGCAAGACCGAGGCCCTCCTGATTGGCTCACACCAGCGTCTCCGCACCTCAGGCACTGGCAGCATCAGCCTCCATGGCTGCACACTCAACCTCACTAAGCCAGTCAGGAACCTGGATGTCTTGTTTGACCCTGAACTGTCTTTTCTCCCCCACATCCGCGCCATGACCAGCACCACCTACCACCATCTCCGCAACATTGCCAGACTCCGCCACTGCCTCACACCTCAGGCTGTCGAAACCCTCACCCATGCATTTGTTACCTCAAGGCTCGATTACTGGAACTCCCTCCTCATCGGCCTTTCCAACTCCTTCCTTCACAACCTGTAGATCATCCAAAACTCTGCAGCTCGTGTACTCTCGCGCACCAGGCTCCGTGACTCCATCACTCCCACCCTCGCCCGACTGGCTCCCCACCGCCCCAGAGGATCAAGTTCAAGATCCTCGTCCTCACCTTTAAGGCCATCCATGGCCTTGCTCCTTCCTACCTCTCTGACCTGCTGACTCCCTACCAACCTGCCCGCTCCCTCCGTTCATCGAGCTCCGGCTGCTCCATGTCTCCCACCCGACCCGCCCTACCATCAGTGGCCGGGCTTTCAGCCTCTCTGCCCCCACACTCTGGAACTCCATCCCACGGTCCCTTCACCTCACTTCCTCCCTTGCCTCCTTCAAGGCCGGTCTCAAGACCCTTCTCTTCGACCGTGCCTTTGGTCTCCCTCCCACCTCTCTGCCTTCCCTCACCCCTTCACCATCCCTCCCCCTTGATCGGGCCCCGACACCTGACTGTTCAGCGCTTTGGGACGTCCTCCCGACATGAAAGGTGCCTTATAAATGTAATTTTGTTGTTGTTGTTGTTGGTATTATACCCACCTGTTTTTTCTCAGGAAAGTGGACAGAAAAAACAAGCCTGTCTAACATCTGCTGATAGATAAGGTTGTGAGAGCTGCTAAACAGGTGATGATGAGCAAACACACCCAATAGTAATGCTAATGTCATAGGAGAGCAATTACGAACACAGCTTACACGTCGATACCATGAACGCTCACCTGGATTCATTGTTCTCACGGACAGAAAAGAAAATCTAGTAACTTGCCTCCTGTTTTTATTTCTGTGATCTTGTTACTTACTGATTTAATGATCAACGGCAATAGTCTCTCTCTCTATTTATTCTAACCAAACCATTCATATTTTGAAAATCTCCTTTAAATACCCATTAACTTTAGTGAATTCACTTTACAGTACATTCTGTGAAGCGCTTTGAGATGACTCAAATACGTGATAATGCAAGGATTATTATTATTATTATCTACATTATTCTAGCACTTCTCTTTTAAAGAAAACCATGGAAGAGGATGGACAAGGACTGGTAGGGGCGCTGGGGCTCATAGTGTCAGATTTATACAGTAAGTCTTATTTTAAGCACTTTATGCCACTACTGGTTGCAAATGAAAAATTGAACTATTGCAACACACACAAACACACAATTCGCAAAGCACCATGTGAAGGGTGGCTATAGAAATGCAAGTTGTTGTTGTATAAAGTAGAGCATGCTTCAGTATGCGTAAATAATGTATTCAGAAATTGTGAAAGAAGCAGTCATTTCCATTCATCCAATAAATTGTCCATCTGGCTGTTACCCAAGTGTTCTGCTCTGACAAGGCATGATTAATTCAGTACAGTTTTTGCTTAACTTGAAATTATTTTAAATTTAGCTATAATGATGAGGGAGTTTCACTGTTTCTCTGTAAAGTATCGGAGGTGCCACGACATCAAGAATAGGAAAGAAGAGTTAAAATGTATGAGGCTGTCTCAGACCAACACGGAACGTATTGGAACTGATTTACAGAGGCAGGATAAAGTTATTCAATTACAGAACTAATCTTTAGCCTAGTTTTTGTTCCTTGCTACACCTCTCTTCTTTGCACTCGAAGACATTTTGACTCAATTTTCTCTCTATTAGTGTCTCTACTGCCTTCTGCCACTCTGCCCCCACCTTCTAGAACTCCATCCCGCAGTCCCTCTGCCTTGCTCACTCCCTCACCACCTTCAAGACCCATCTCAAGACCCTCCTCTTCGACCGTGCTTTCGATCTCCCTGCTTCCCAAACTCCCCAATCCCGACCCCCAGCTTGGGTCCGTAGCCCTTTCTGTCCAGTGCCTTGGGACATCCTCCCGACGTGAAAGGCGCTATACACATGTAATTTTGTTGTTGTTGTTGTTGCTGTATTAGCATGCTACTGCTTCCTTCCTTTTAAGGTTCTGTGAGTATCTAATTGTTAATAATAATAACCTTTGCATTGATATTGCATCTTTCACATTGAGATGTGAAATCTCATAAGATTTCTTATAAGATTTCTCATAAAATGCTTCATAAGATTGTACGGTGAATTGTTGGGCCTGTATTTGTTGGCAAATGCAGTTGTCAATTAGTGCGCAGCAGAGTCCAACAAACAGCTGTGAAGTGAATGATCAATTTGAGCTGAAGTATTGTTGACCAGGACATTGAGAGAAACTCTCTTCCTTTTTTGAATAGTGGGATCTTTAACATCTACCTGAACAGGCAGACGGGACCTTAGTTGAATGTCTCATCCATAGGATGGGAACTTCAACAATTTGGCACCCACCCCCCCCCTTCTTCCCCCCAGCACTGCATTGGAGTGTCAAAGTTTGAAGCACTTTGAGACATCTCAATGACGTGATAAAGCGCTATATCAAATGCAAGATTTATTTTTTATTGAAGTTCCGATATGGAGCTTGAACGCACAATGGTGGGATTCAGAGTTGAGGGAAGGAGCTACCAACTGAGCCAAGCTGGCACCAAATGATTTGGCCTTCTATATTCATCTTAAAAATAAAATCTGGTGTATATATTAGCCCTCCCTCCCTCCTCCTCCGCCCTCCCTCCCTCCCTCCCTCCCGCCCCCGCCCGCCCTCCTCCTCCCCTCCCTCCCTCCCTCCGCCCGCCCTCCCTCCCTCCCCCGCCCTCTCCCTCCGCCCTCCCTCCGCCCCGCCCTCCCTCCCCCCCGCCCTCCCTCCCTCCGCCCTCCCCCTCCCGCCCTCCCTCCGCCCTCCTCCCTCCTCCCCGCCCTCCCTCCCTCCCGCCCTCCCTCCGCCGCCCTCCCTCCCTGCCCGCCCTCTCCTCCCTCCCCCGCCCTCCCTCCGCCCGCCCGCCTCCCTCCCTCCGCCCCTCCCTCGCACCCTCCCTCCGCCTCCCGCCCTCCCTCCCGCCCGCCCGCCCTCCCTCCCGCCCTCCCTCCCCGCTCCGCTCCCTCCCCCCCCCGCCCTCCTCCCTCCCGCCGCCCCTCCGCCCTCCGCCCTCCCTCCCGCCCCCCGCCCTCCCTCCCTCCCGCCCTCCCCGAGCAATGTAATGCCGTGTTGCAATTCTGTGATTATCTTCAGTTTTACACAAATACACAAACACAGACACACACAACACACACACACAGACACACAGACACACACACACAGACACAAACACACACAGACACACAGACACACACACACACACACACACGACACACACACACACACAGACACACACAAACACAGACACACACACAGACACACACACAACCACACACACACAGACACAAACACAGACACAAACACACACAGACACACACAGACACACACACACACACAGACACACACACACACACACACACAGACACACACAACACAGACACACACAGACACACACACAACCACACACACACAGACACAAACACAGACACAAACACACACAGACACACACACACACACAGACACACACACAACCACACACACACACAGACAAACACACACACACAGACACACACACAGACACACACAAACACACACACCACCACACACACACACACAGACACACACACACACACACACACACGGACACACACACAACACACACACACAACCACACACACACAACAAACACACACACACACACACAGACACACACACACACAGACACAACCACACACACACACACACAGACACACACACAAGTACAGACCCCCCCCCACCCCCCCACACCCCCACAGTGCAGAAACCCTTTGCAAAGCCTCAGTGCCGCACAGGAGATTCCCCTCTTTAGTGTCAGAGCCCTGAGGGCGGCCCCGAGAGGGAGAGAGAGAGAGAGAGAGAGAGCGATGGCCATCGCTGAGGGGTCTCTCGGGTCCACACGCACTGAGGTGGAGTTTATTGGTCGATGTCGTGCGAACCCTTCGCCCTTCGTGGGAAGAGCTGCGCATTAGCGCACGCGAACCCTCGCATTATACCAACGCTGATAACGAAAGGTACACACACTCACACCCACCCACACACACACATATATATATATATAGCACTGCCCTCACCTCAAATTAATTCTTTTTAAATTTATTTTTTTATAAAAAAATCCCAAACATTATTATTATTTTCTCTCCCAAAAAAATATATATTATCCCTCACCTTAAACACACACACACACACTCACACACACGTGTTGTTTTTACTCTCCCCCTCTCCCCCCATTTCCAGGTTCCCCCCAAAAAAATAACAACAATAAAACAGAAACCGTTTTTTCTTCCAAAAAAAAAGTGCATTTTTTTCAAAAAACAAAACCATAAAAAATACCCTTTTCGGAAAAGAAACTCGAAACTAAAAGTAGACGCGGAAACAAACCCACACTGTGCCGAACACTGTGTGTTTTTTTACCAGAAAAAAAAACGAAAAAAAAAAACTCGAAATGATAAAATAAAAAAAGGTATTGAATGTTTTTTTCTCGAAAAAAAATACAATATATATATATATTAAAAGAAGATCGTGAGGGAGAGCGCACACACACACACACAGAGGGTACAACACCTGTTACACCAAAGCTCAACCCAAAATATAACAGAATAAGGTCTCTCTGTGTCTGTGTCTCTCTCTCTCAATAACAATAATAATGACAATAATAATAAGGATATTATTAACGTTAAAGGAATAATCATAATAACTAATAATGACAACAATAACAAAGGTATCAATAATAAAAAAAGGATAATCATAACTAATAATGACAATAATAACAACAATAACAAAGATATTATTAATAATAAAAGGATAATCATAATAACCAATAATGACAATAATAACAATAACAAAGATATTATTAACAATAACATAATCATAATAACTACTAATGACAATAATAACAACAATAACAAAGATATTATTAATAATAAAAGAATACTACTGATAACAATAATAATAACAATAATAAGAGCTGACAAATTGCACTGATTATTAAAGCAAAAAATTATTCCCCTCTCTCAGGCTTTGCACATCGCCCAATGCAACAGAAGTCTCTGCACCGCAGTGATCTCCACTACAATATTTATTTATATTGTGACATAGTATTTATAACGCGAATTATAAACATTACACTGACAGATCTCACCGTGTGATGGGGTTCAGCTGAAATACGACCGGAGTGGGGGGTTTGGGGGGTTTGGGGGGGTTTGAAATGATAACAAGGGCTTGAGAGTGAGAGAGTGAGTGTGAGAGAGTGAGTGTGTGAGAGAGTGAGTGTGAGAGTGAGTAAGAGAATGAGTGAGAGTGAGTGTGAGAGAGTGAGTGTGAGAGTGAGTGAGTGTAAGAGAGTGTGTGAGAGTATGAGTGAGTGTGAGAGAGTGAGTGTGAGTGAGTGTGAGAGTGAGTGTAAGAGAGTGAGTGTGAGAGTGTGTGAGAGTGTGAGTGAGTGTAAGAGAATGAGTGTGAGAGTGAGTGTAAGAGAGTGAGTGTGAGTGTGTGAGAGTATGAGTGAGTGTAAGAGAATGAGTGTGAGTGAGTGTAAGAGAGTGAGTGTGAGAGATTGTGAGAGAGTGTGAGAGTGAGTGAGTGTAAGAGAGTGAGTGTGAGAGAGTGAGTGTGAGAGTGAGTGATTGTGAGAGAGTGTGAGTGAGTGAGTATAAGAGAGTGAGTGTGAGAGAGTGAGTGTGAGAGTGAGTGATTGTGAGAGAGTGTGAGAGTGAGTATAAGAGAGTGAGTGTGAGAGAGTGAGTGTGAGAGTGAGTGATTGTGAGAGTGTGAGAGTGAGTGAGTGTAAGAGAGTGAGTGTGAGAGTGTGTGAGAGTATGAGTGTAAGAGAATGAGTGAGTGAGTGTAAGAGAGTGAGTGTGAGAGTGAGTGAGTGTAAGAGAGTGAGTGTGAGAGTGTGTGAGTATGAGTGAGTGTAAGAGAATGAGTGTGAGTGAGTATAAGAGAGTGAGTGTGAGAGAGTGAGTGATTGTGAGAGAGTGTGGGAGTGAGTGAGTGTAAGAGAGTGAGTGTGAGAGTGTGTGAGAGTATGAGTGAGTGTAAGAGAATGAGTGTGAGTGAGTGTAAGAGAGTGAGTGTGAGAGAGTGAGTGTGAGAGTGAGTGTAAGAGAGTGAGTGTGAGAGTGTGTGAGAGTATGAGTGAGTGTAAGAGAATGAGTGTGAGTGAGTGTAAGAGAGTGTGAGAGTGAGTGAGTGTAAGAGAGTGAGTGTGAGAGAGTGAGTGTGAGAGTGAGTGATTGTGAGAGAGTGTGAGTGTGAGTGAGTATAAGAGAGTGAGTGTGAGAGAGTGAGTGTGAGAGTGAGTGATTGTGAGAGAGTGTGAGAGTGAGTATAAGAGAGTGAGTGTGAGAGAGTGAGTGTGAGAGTGAGTGATTGTGAGAGAGTGTGAGAGTGAGTGAGTGTAAGAGAGTGAGTGTGAGAGTGTGTGAGAGTATGAGTGTAAGAGAATGAGTGAGTGAGTGTAAGAGAGTGAGTGTGAGAGTGAGTGAGTGTAAGAGAGTGAGTGTGAGAGTGTGTGAGTATGAGTGAGTGTAAGAGAATGAGTGTGAGTGAGTATAAGAGAGTGAGTGTGAGAGAGTGAGTGATTGTGAGAGAGTGTGGGAGTGAGTGAGTGTAAGAGAGTGAGTGTGAGAGTGTGAGAGTATGAGTGTAAGAGAATGAGTGAGTGAGTGTAAGAGAGTGAGTGTGAGAGAGTGAGTGTAAGAGAGTGTAAGAGTGAGTGTGAGAGTGTGTGTAAGAGAGTGAGTGAGTGTAAGAGTGTGAGTGAGAGAGTGTGAGTGAGTGTGAGAGAGTGTGAGTGAGTGTGAAAGAGTGTGTCGAAATGAACCGATCTGATCTCATCAACGTGAGCAAATGGGTGGGAGAACCTCACTGTGACCTGCACACACGCACTTACACACTCACATATACACACTCACACACATACACTCACTCACACTCACATATACACTCACAGTCATACACTCCCACTCACTCACTCACTCATTAGGAAGCACAACAATAGTAGTTGATGAGCCTTACGATGTAACGCTGACACAGTCATAAACAAACAACACAATTACATTTGTACAGCGCCTTTCACTTCGGGAGGACATCCCAAAGCGCTGAAACCATTGCGTCTGTGGGTGTGTGTCTGTCTGTGACTCTGTGTGTCGGTGTGTGTGTCGGTCTGTGGTCTGTGTGTGTGTCTGTCTTGCGTCTGTGTTTGTCTGTCTGTCTGTGTGTGTGTGTCTGTCTGTATGCGTGTCTGTGTGTTTGTGTCTGTCTGTGTGTGTGTGTGTCTGTCTGTGTGTGTGTCTGTCTGTGTGTGTGTCTGTCTGTGTGTGTGTCTCTGTGTGTATGTCTGTCTTGCATCTGTGTCTGTCTGTATGTGTCTCTGTGTGTGTCTCTGTGTGTGTGTCTCTGTGTGTGTGTCTGTGTGTGTGTGTCTGTGTGTGTGTGTGTGTCTGTCTTGCATCTGTGTCTGTCTGTATGTGTCTCTGTGTGTGTGTGTTTGTCTTGCATCTGTCTGTCTATATGTCTGTGGGGGTCTGTCTCTGCGTGTGTGTCTGTGTCTCTGCGTGTGTGTCTGTGTCTCTG
>NW_024704752.1:18697597-18735097 GCF_018977255.1 Callorhinchus milii
AAAATATAATGATAAAGTATAAGGCAAACAAAAAATGATTACATTCCCCACAGGGTGACCTCCTACTCGTTGCTATTTATCTTCTTGGCAAACGATCTTGTTTGAAAAAACATTATCACTCAGCTTCAGTTCCCAACATCTTTTGCTCATTGTTTTCAATGGGAAAGTCATCAATAATGTTTGGAGCCAAGTAGAAACAATCATCGCATGAGGGTTATTCTCCTGATTGATTCAGAATGGGTGTGAATCACACTCACACAGTTTCACAGGCTGAAGAAACATTGAAAAGGGCCGGCCTGACTGGCGACCTGAAATTCCGGTCGGTGTTATGAGGAGCATCGTAGGCAGTGTGTGTGCGTTCTCAATGGGCGAATCCCCATTAGTGGCTGATTTTATCAGACTCTTCAATTAACGCCACCCAAGAGTGTCTGCCTACTTTGTGGAGTGTTTCACAATTTTTCTTTTTTTCGTGTGTGTCTGTGTCTGTCTGACATCTCAGCAGTGCTCTCTCTCTCTCTTTGGGGACACTCATCTCGTCTGGCAGCTATAAACGTGAGGATTAGCCAAATGCAGTTCGCACGGCATCACTGCACTTCATGACAAGCCTTTATTATCGTGACAATTCTACAAGAGGCGAGAGTTTCAAATAAACCACAGGCCAAGCAAACACTGCACCAGCCCAGTCACACAGCCTCCAGAGAGCAGTCACGCTGGGGGGCCGGGGGGGGGGGGGGGGGGAGGGAGGGGGGCATGTATCTGTGTCTGTTTGTGTGTGTGCATCTATGCATGTGTGTGTCTATATGTGTGTGTGTGTATGTATGTGTGTGTCTATATGTGTGTGTGTGTATATGTATGTATATGTGTGTGTGTGTCTGTGTCGGGGTGGGGAGAGATGAGCTCAGGACATGGGGATTTGTCCTGTTTCCTTGCACTTTTTGCGGGGTCAGCTGGGTGGGTGTCTGACGTGTGGAAACCCATCACCGTTGCTTAAGAAACCGAGCTGAGATTTCCACCATCCCACCTACACGTGGAAATCCCGGAGATAGATTGTGGAATTGTTGCCCTGTTTCCTTGCACCAATGACCAACCGGTCTGCTCGCTGGATTGGGGACACACACACACACACACACACACAAATCTTATGCAGACTTTCTGTTGCAGCGGATGATTTGCGAAGCTAATTTGTGTGCAAATCGAATATAAGTAAATATTCGTGGAGTTGCAAGGAACGGCATCCAAACACTGCGTCTAAAATTTACATTCCCTGCAGGCTACTCCAATGCAGATAAAACAAAAATATACAAAGGAGGAGAGGAGACAGTTTTAGTAATCTCTTCCCTCAATCTTTTTCTGCTTTGTAGTTTCCCAGGGTAGTATTGCTCCCTGTTTAAATAACGTTTGAGATAACCGTACAACGATATACTTACAACAGCAACAGCAACTTGCATTTACATAGCACCCATCATGCAGGGCAGCGGCCCAGAGAACTTAATCTATAATATTTATAATTCCATAGGTGAAACATTTCAGTCAGGTATTATAATTGTAACTCAATTCTGTGCCTTGCTAATCAAGCAAGGCCTTTCGCGACAAATCTGCTTAATCGCCACTGATTTCATTCGTTCGAATTAACATCCCTGTAGCTCCATTCGTACCTAATGATTTCTTTCGCCGTAATATCAACCATTAAAGCGCCTTGGGACGTCCTCCCAATGTGAAAGGCACTATACAAATGTAATTTGTTGTAGTCTCTCTCCACCCATCTCTCTCTTTCGCTTCACTCAGTCTTCCTTACTCCACACGCCTCTGTTTAGGTAGCAGTAAGTAGGAACCAGCTTGTTAGTCGGTTGGCGGATCGCTTCTCCAGGGGTAATAATCCCGTGTTTTTTTTAAAAAAACTATTAATTTGGTCACTGAATCCACGACTGTTTGTTGGGTACTGGTGTGCGCAATTGGCTGCCGAGATTTACCCACAAAATATACAGTCACTATACCTTACGGAATATTCTGTGAAGCATTTTGAGAAGATATGATAAGGTGCTATATCAAGTGCAAGATTATTATTATTATAATAGGATTTGTTCCTTTAAGGAGAGAATGTACACTCCATACCAGACAAATGGAAACCATACATACAGAACTCTCAGTAGCTCACTTGGAAACTCTTAAGCATGGCAATGGGATTCTGTATTTGCCATGAATAAAAAAAAAGGCAGGGTTTATCCAAGCAGCTCCTGCGGTTTGAAGTCAGTTGGATACAAACTGAAAATGCATGGTTTAAAAAATAAGTGTTTTTTTTAAAACATATTTAAACAACGTTGAGTAATTTGCAAATATTGTCCCCAATTTCCCTCAATTTGCATATCCTGTTGCACAACACAAAGTGAATCCTTAAAGGGGCATTGTGTCAATTAACTGTCCAGAAAAGATTAGATTTAGTTAAAAAACTAAAAACATAATAATATTTTGATTGTACGATAATGTTGTATTTGGCATAGCGTCTTATCTTGTCGTTGAGACGTCTCAAAGCGCTTCACAGAATATGCTGTAAAGTGAATTGACTGTATATAATGTGGGCAAAATGTGGCAGCAATTACCCCATGTGTTATTCCTTCAAAATACCCCGTATTCCCAGAATAGTAAAAAAAATTACAAACATTTTATAACCCCAATGATAAACCTGAAAAAGAAAGAATTCCCACATGAATGCCTACAACCCTAACAGCGTTTCACACATTATTGTTCATCTCCGGGCTTAAGAGTCTCCAAGTCTCTTGGATTTCCATCATCCCACCTCCACATGGAAATCTCAGAGATAGATTGTTGGAATGGAATGCGCTCTCTCTCTCTCTCTCTCTCTCTCTTCCTGGAGGGACGTCTCCTGTTTACCTAATTCCGGAAAGTAATCGGCATAGATTGGCAAGTAGCCAAGGGTTGGGGGCAGGGGGAGGGGGGGGCGCGGAGCCCAGAGTGTGCGCAAGGGAAACTGTTGGAGTCTAACCAGCTAAAATGGCAACAGCTTCTGAAGGCAAACAAAATGCAAGTTGTTCTGTGATTTCCCCTGTACCCAGTAGGAAAGAACGGCTCATCTGTTCAGCAGCTGTGTTGACATGGGCGAGACTGGGAACTTGCCATGTTGAATATCATTGCTCTGAACTCACATCCCATCACTCCAAGGTGCCATGCATGGCACATCGAAACCCTGCACCAACAGGAGTTTGATATTTAACCTGCGCTTTGCGATGCAATCACGAAACACTGTTCTATTTACACTTCTACTAAAACGTTCCCAGGCTTGGAGGATATTGCTGATATAATATAATACCAGATGATTGGAGTTCTACAATAGCTCACTCACATTATCTCTATATTTAACACAACGGAATAGAGTATTTTTGAGGGATTTGGCTCCTTATCCCTGCAATGCCATGTATTTATTTTTCTAAAGTTTGATCAAACAAGCTCTTATGTATTTGGCCAGAAAGGTTAGCAAATGACTGGATTCTCGAAAAAAAATATGACCAGATTAAACTCGGATTAAAACTGCAGAAAAATAGGCCATTGGAGACACACAACGTAACCCAGGTCCTAACTGTTCATCAACCGTTCTGATGAAAGGTCATCAACCTGAAACATTAACGCGCTGTCTTCTCTCCATAGATGCTGCCTGACCTGTTGAGTGATCCCAGCCACTTCTGTGTTTTATTTCACTCACCATTGGAACTGCCTTGGTAATAAATACAGCTTCCCCGAATAGAAATGCTGCTTTAACTCTGTTTAAACCGCATAAGAGTATTTTTTTTTGCTGCATATATTTTTCCCTATATCAGAAATAGCACTGCTCCTTCTTTTGTCATGTGGGAAACATCCCAGTACAGAGAGAGTTGCAGATTTGTGTTCCCACCCACCTACATCCTGAGCCCATTTCCTTGCCCAACATGAGGTTTCAGTGACTGAATCAGTAAAATGTTTTAGAGACTGAATCAGTAAAATGAACGAACGACTGCATCTGTCCCCACAGCCAATTAGGTGGGCAGATGTGAGCAGCATCCAGAGAGTGCCGGGCCATTCAATAAATAAAATGCCAAGCCTACCTTGTGCAGTTAATGAGCAGAAAATGGAAGTTATGCAGTTATTCCAGACCCTTCTTATTTACCAGCTGAGCCCATTAGAGTTCTGATGGTACTGAGCCAGCATATATCTGTCACACGGCAAGTGTGCTGCGGTGTCTGAGAAACACTGTGATTTCAAGTGATGTAAACCGTCTGAGAAAGAGAGAGTGTTTATATTTTTTGCCGTGTTCCACTTGAGTATTAGATTGTCTTTTTGTTAATTAAAAATCATAGAATTATATATATACACCTTTTGGTATAAATTAAAACCTCCTGATTCAGGGAAGCTTACTTGCAGATAAGATTCTTCTTTTATATACGTTGTCATATAGAAAAAACAAATTACAAGAGGTCTGTTTTCTGGATAATTAACAACTGTGACCAATTGCTTTGTTACAGAACCATTTTCATACCTATATATATATATATATATTATATAACATGCCATACCATCAACTGTAAATGGTGTGATCTGTGGTCTTACGCGACAGCAATACTTTCAACAATTTGTGTCAAATCAATCAGCTAATGTATTCATGACTTCCCTCGGCTGCATTCTTGATTATGACTAACTTGAATTCATTCTCACCCTTCCCATGTTCTTTTCTTTTAAACCCAGCTGTGGGCGGCTGAGCACGAGTAGGATAATTGCAGCTGTACCTTTAACCCTCAAAGAACCTCAGCACAATCGCAGTGTCCAAGCCTGAAGTTTCTCCTGACTGGATTTCTATTGTCCATGTGTCCACGCTCTCATCTTGTGCTCTCTTAATATTCCTCTCAGGTCTTGCTGAGAGATCTTCAAAGGTACCTTCTTCAGTTAAACAAGTGATGTGTATGAATTATGCCATTTGATCAACAATAATTAATAATAATAATCCTTGCATTTGATCCAGCGCCTCATCACGTTGTTAAATCCTCTCAAAGCACTTCACATATTGTAAAGTGTATTTTTGGGAATGAAATCAATTATGATTTAAATCAAATTTAAATTAAACAATCACACATATCGAGATAATCTTGTAAAATGGAACTGTCTTTAAGCACATATTCACATTTTTGCTTAAAAAAGGCTTAGGAAAAAGTGATACTTAACACAGCTGGTGATTCCAGCTCTCTCAAAGTTTCTTACTGGCCAACAATCCCTAGGGAGAGAAAAAATGGCCATTCATTTCATAGCTGTTTGTGTGACATTGCTGTACACAAGTTGATTACTGTGTTCTCCTACAAAATACACAGTCACTCCACGCCACAGCAAATCCTATGAAGCTCTTTAAGACATCTTGACGGTGTGATGAGGCACTTTAGCAATTGAAAAGATGATAATGATTATTATTATTATTATAATGATATCCTGGTGGGTTTAAATTTACTCCCTTTGCTGGAAAAGAAGCGCTTTGAAAGAATCTTCTTGCAAAATAAACATTGGAAGCAAGCTGAAAAAAAGATCTACACGATTAATGTTTTCATTGGCAAAAAAAAAAGAAAGAATTCCCCCGGTTTCAAAAGGGTTAAGATGTGTCCAGCATCTGCTTTCTCTGTTCTGGGCATTGCTCCAGTAAACGCTGTGCATAAGCATGTTCATACCCATGTCACTGTGGGATGACATTCCTCCAGCCCACTTCTTGAGGAAGATTTTCGAATGAATGGAGCCGGGAGCGATAGTCACATGTAACCCCACCCAGCGTGATTATAGCTCTGGGTGTGCAAACTTCCTGCTGTCTAGTTATGAAACACTGTCTTAGTCTGTCTTAGCTGGAATCAACAATATTTGCTGCAGTGCGAGTTGATGTTTTGCTGGGCTTTTTGTTGTCGCTGTGGAGGTTTCCATGGTTTTTGAACACAGTGTACATGGCACACTTCCTGCAGTTTCCTCTCGTTCCTCTCCCACCCTATGCTATTGACTTGAGTTGGTCTGGACCCCATTTGAGTTTCATCGTTTGTCTTGTCATTGGATTGAACACGCTGGCTAAACCCCAGTGTGACAATGTGCTTCCATTTACCAGAGCTCGAATAGAAGATAATAATAATCATCCATGCATTTGATACAGTGCCTTATCACGTCATTGATACGTCTCAAAGCTCTTCACAGACTATAGTGTGAAGGGAATTGACTGTATAAGATGACCCACAGCACCTCATGGCAACTCTCACGAAGAGAAAAGGGAGAGTTTAGGAGAATTTTTTTTTTGCATATAAAGAACGTTGTTGGGACGTGGAATTGTCCTGCCAAGTAAAGTGGTAAAGGCAGAGATCATTGTGGTTTCAAAAGGGAAATAGACAGATATACGAAAGAAAAAAGACTTGAAGGGAAGTGGGGTAGGGATTGAACGGACAACTTGCTCTGTGAGCCAGTGCAGACTCGATGGGCCAAAAGGCCTCCTATTGCGCTGTAAGTTCCTATGACTCTCTGATTCGAGTGTATATTAATAAGCAATTGTAATATTTCCGCTTGCAAGTCAGCTTAATGGAACCAGGTTTCCTAATTGCAAACATAAGGCAGCCTAAAATGCTTTGTTTGGGAACCGTATAAAACACTTGGATACGTCTAACCTTTCATAAAGGTTCCCTCTCAGGTAGAGAGTCACAGGGCAGGAGCTTTATACTGTGCACTTACAGAACCCTTTCTATGATTCTATAACAATTTTCAACAGGGGATTGGACAGGTACTTGAGAACGGAAACATTTGCAAGGATCTGGGGAAAGAGTGGGGCTCATGGGGTGGCTCTTCCCAAGAGCCGACACAGGCACGATAGGCCGAATGATCTCCTTCTGTGTTGTAATATTCTATGATTTCATGACACCAGGTTGACAGGCCAGTGAGGTAATTCAGTTTACCTGAATGTACAGGAGGCACACTCATACACAGGGAATCCTGCTGCTACTTCTTTTGCGTGATGTTAAACTATCTCTAGATGTAAATATCATGCAAAACGTTATTGCCTGCTGTTAATTGTGCTTTGATAGGTTTGTGTAACAAATAATACGCCATGATGAATGTAATCACATTGGATGTAAATGAAGTTGAAAGCATCTCTGCGCAAAATACATTTGCAGTTTACGTCCACATGACATACCGACTATAATTGGAGTCCTGTAGCTCAATGCTTAGAGCACTCGCCTCACAAGTGAGAGGGTTTGGTTCCTGGGCAGGGCGAAACAATGGCAAGTTTCCTTACTCCGCACTCCTGTTTACCTAACAGTAAGTAGGAACCCGATTGTTAGTCGATTGGCGGATCGCTTTTCCGTGGATAATAATCCCTTCAAAGATAATAATAATTGTCACTCAATCCACCACTGTTTGTGGGACGCTGCTGTGCGCAATTGGCTGCCGCGTTTCACTCACAAAATATACAGTCAATTCACTTTACAGTAAATTCTGCGAAGCGCTTTGAGACGCCTTGAGGACGCGATAAGGTGCTATATTAAATGCAAGGATTATTGTATAATAATCTTTGCAAAAAGATTCTGAAAGTTATTGTAAAAATAACCATGCACATCAAAAATACCACAATACAAGAAAAACAATTAATGTTTAAAAGAAAGAACCTTTTCATTTACAAGCTTACCTTTTTAGGTCATACTATTTGACCTCCTGCCCCAGAAGCAAATCACTAAATGCAATGGGACACAAGGTACATAGCAACATGGTGTGCTGGTATGGTATGAGACACATTGCATGGCTTTGCTGAACAGTCACTGCACCTTCCTGGGAATGAACACCCAGCCAAAACATTTAGAAAATGTTCAACCTTATAGTTTCGTAACACTTTTACAGCATTAGTGAAATACCGCGTGTGCAAAAGATATCACCGTTGATGATTTTTAGGGTGTTTCCATGGAGGAATATTTTTCTTATGCTCTGGGCACGGTAACGATTTAACACCTGACCCTCACATTGGGACTCTGCGTAAAGAACGAGTTTGTCAGTGTTGAGCTGGTGACCTGGGGAGGAAGCTGGAGGCTGCCGACATTGATCAAATCTACCTCCAGGCCGGTTAGGCGAGAAATGGCACAGGTGGGCTGTCCAAACCCCTTTGATTGCTGGTGCCCAATGATGACAACAACAACAAACAACAACAACAACAACAACAAATGACACGTGTATAGCCTCTTTCACGTCAGGAGCACGTCCCAAGGCAATGACCGCCCCAAACAGAAGGTTAGCAGGGACGATTCTACTGTATTTACTGTATAAAGCTGCAACTTAGCTTGTATCAGAAGAAATTATTCCACCTTCCGCAGAGGGCAGAGATTTAGATTCACTTCTTCCAGCTGACACTACTACCAACAACAACAACTTGCATTTAAAGGAATAGGACTAATTTATAGGTAGCTACTAGATGCTATAGTTTGTATCTAACCTTTGTTTCGAGGTATCCTATTTGTTTAACAGGGAAGATCAATGTCATGTGTTATCCAAATTATTGCACTGCCTGTTTTGATTGTTTGAAACATGGCATTTACTTTATATATTTACCATGTGAGTCGATTCCATTTCATAGAATATCCTCTCGTCCTGTCACATATTTTTGATCACTTGACACCTGCAGTGATATTCTGCTAATTGGAACACTGGTTATTACTGGGAAAATAGGCAGCAGTCAAAATAGATTAAAGAGCAAAAGTCTTTCAGAATTTCTAAAGAACCCGAGGCAACACAACACCTTGCTTTGTAAAATTGGTGAAAATCTCTAGGCCCATTTGCACCTCGGTTGAAACCTGTAGGATGAGAGTAGCAACAAATTGAATGGCATATGTGAAATACAACCCAATTCCATCAGTGATATGTTGCTCATGCAGAAGAAATACACATGTTCAGAGAAACTGGTGACATAGCTCCTGGTGCGCTTCAGAGAATATACTGTAAAGTGCAGTGACTGTGTATTTTGTGGGCGAAACGCGGCAGCTAATTGCACACAGCAGCGTCCCACAAAGTCGTGGATTGAGTGAGTGACCAAATTATTATTATTTTTGAAGGAATTAGTGTAGTCTATCATTTAAAGGCACTTCAATCCCCTCCCCTATCTTCTTGCTATCATTTAGAATGAAACTTGTAATTTCTACTTGTAATTTCCATATTGTAGTGCAGTGCAAAGAGAGATACATAATGTTCATAATTACCTTCTAATTCTTTCAACAAGAGTCCAGAGTGCAACAGCTCGGAACACCAATGATAAAGCAGGGTTAAAATGCCTCAAACCAAACATGTCAAGATATCGAGAAGTTGCCGCTGTTGTAAAATCCCATTGATTGTTGTTGGCAGGCGATATTCCTCCCTGACTACAGTATTGACAACAATGCTGTCCATCCAACAAAAGTTAGCAAAGATAAAAAGGAGAAGCTGAACGTCCTCCCCTCATTCTCTCTAAAAATGGATTCCAGTCTTCTACTGCTCATGAGCAGCACATACTGGGTTCACTCCCAATCAGCACCTGGAGCCCATTGTTTTCTAAGGTTTCTCTCATTTGGTTAGGGATGAGGTCAGGATTGGCACATTTGAAAATAGCTCACAAGATCAGTTTGGATAAAGTAGAGCCTTTGACCCATCTGATCTCATCCCTCCAGAATCCCCACCCTGCCATTCTCTGCTTTTTAAGCGAGTCCGATGACTTGACCTCAACCACCCTTCCTGTCATTAATTACCTTCTAAAATAAACCTCCCAGTATCTGTCCTGAAATCGCCCTTACAATTCTAAACCTTTGTTTTATTGCCTTGGTGATTCAGGTCTGTGTTCAGCCCTGAGTGGGCTGAGGGAGTCTGCAGTGAGAAAAACACAAATGGGTTGTTTAAAAAGCGGCTTTGTCATTTGTTTAAAAAGATCACGTAGTTCCCTCTCTACCCTGCTTCATCAATGTGTCCCCAACCTAAACCTCACCATGGCTTCCCCATTGGAACACTCTGTGTTTCACCCAATCCCAACTTTTGCCCTCATCTTATCAACGTGATATTGTCAAGGCACGAAAGCTCTTTGCCCTCTAGCACTCCTCCCTTGGTCTTGGGCAGTGAGTGTCTGTAGTGCTTCTGATGCTGAAGGATATTGCTAGGTAGCAAGGGCACACAGACAAACCAGTCGGCAGCACTCCAGAGCCACGGAGACAAAGAACCAAACACAATAACAACTTGCATTTATACAGAGCCCTTCACACCGGATGGCGTCTCGGAGCGCGTAACAGTAGTGGAGCCAATTGAACACCCGGTTGCTTGATTGTCTCGCCTTACACGTGGTTTTGTAGGTGTGGTATCAACAACAAAATTACATGTATAGCTCCTTTCACGTCTGGAGGATATCCAAAGGCATTGGACAGACAGGGTTACGGACCTGAGCTGGGGGTCAGGATTGGGGAGTGTGGAGGGCAGGGGTGAGGGGGGAAGCAGGGAGATCAAAAGCACGGTCGAACAGGAGGGTCTTGAGATGGGTCTTGAAGGAGGCGAGGGAGGGGGCGAGGCAGAGGGACTGCAGGATGGAGTTCCAGAGGCTAGGGGCAGAGTGGCAGAAGGCCCGCCCGCTGATAGTGCTGCTGACATTTCCAATGCATATCTTTTCCATCATTGGAAATGTTAAGCCAGTGGATCGGGCCGCATTAGGGAATTTTTTTTGTTTCAGAAAGTTGGCTGCGCAGTGGGTTGTGTGATGTAAGGTGCTAACAGCACGAGACGACCATTTTCAGGTGTGCTCACTACAAATGCCAAACTCCAGACGCCTGTGGAATTGGCACTGCTGGACAGTACATTTGCCGTTGATATGGAGCAATGCCAAATTAACATAAAACTGGGGAATTAGATACAAATCATTAACTAAGCAGAATATTGTGAATAGGTTATGCGTACAACTGTGTAGAGTGCTTACATCTTGGAAACTCCTAGCTCTGTAGCCCACAATGCCTTTACTTCTGGTACGTTTTCGCCAAATCTAACACGGTACTATGGCAGTGAGTATTGTCGATACTTTGCTAACTTTGTTAAATACTTCGTCAACCAAAATACACAGTCGATTCACTTAACATGCTGTGAAACACTTTGAGATGTCTCAATGACACGAGAAGGCGCTATATCAATTACAAAGTTTATCATTATTATAAGTGTTTATGGTATTTGCCAGCTAGGACCTGGTTTGGTACATAGTGTTTACACTTTGTGACATACATTGACCTGAAGTTCTTTAAGTACATTACAATTAGACCTATTAATATTGGAATTAGCTTATTGATACTGGGTCTCTACCTTGATGTCTTTAGCACTTCACAAATAGGACAGATCAGGCGTCAGATAATTTGTCAGGAAATAGGTTAGCTAATTTTATTTACATACATACAGCTCAGCAGTTGACAAAAAGATATACAATATTTATTATACAGAATCCTCATTTATAGGAAGGTCCACAAAAGGTGGTATTGAGTGTGTTATGCTGTTTGTTTCAATAAATAAATAAAAACAGTACCTCGAAAGGAATTTACAGGCCTCTTAAAAGTGGGCAAGAGAACGTCATCACGACTTATAGATAGATGGGGTGTATTCGGTGCCCATTTCAACAAAATGCTTCCAATAATGGAGCTGTTGACACTTACTGTAGAGTGAGATCAGATGTAAGTGACATTAAACTCATTCAGTAGTTTGTGCAGTGGCTTGTTCAAGTTGGCAAAATATCGTCGTAGATAGAAGCTTGTCATTGTGCAAATGATTTCTTTACATCAGTACGCAGAGCTTAAGGAAAGATGCTTCAATGTGTGTAAAGAAGGGAGATTGATATGAAACGATCAAGTATTGTATTGCTACTGTCCGATGTCAAAACGTCAAATTCCAGAATAGTTTGGCCACCGTGTCATAAGATTATCGCGTTACAAATTAAAAGCCTCGATCTGATTCTTAATGCTGTCGGAATCCTGTCTTAACCCTTGAGTTAAAACGTCTTACGTTGCTAATTCAATTAGTAACGTGGCGATCTTTGGTTCCAAAACTGAATCGAAGGATAATTAAACAAATCACTGATCTACTGGAAAGGCCACCTTGAGTTTGGTATCAGTCCGAGTTTCGGATTCAATCATCTGGTACAACACGCCTCACCGTTTAGGTAAATCAAGTACAGGATGTGGATTGAAGCCTCTACAACATTTGGTGTCATGTAAACAGTTTAGATCAAACTGACTTGATTTCCTGGATAAAATGATACCTTTGACCTCAGCCTTGCACTTTGCCAACTGAATATTTTACTTTGCACGACAGTACCTGGGCACCCACTCACACTTTGTTCCAGTGATGACGTTGATATCATTCTACAACTGATCCTAGTGTTAATTTCCCTGGCGAGCCTGGCTTTTTGGATCTGCCCATGACATGCGAACTATACTGCAATTGCAAAATGGGGCAGAACTCAATATATTTCACAAGCGGAGAGGTTTCATGCAGATTAAACTGTGCCGTTGCTGCTTTGACTACGTCTGTCTTGGTTTTCCAAGTTCACGAGAGTGATTTGCAACAAGAATTCTGAAACTCCTAACATGGTTTAAAGATCCTCTCCTCTCCGGGTCAATCACTGTATGTCTGCCTCAAGATGCACCTGCGAAAAAGGCCCTTTAGCGCATTGTTGAACCCTGTCCTCCTAACTCTTTGTTCCATTGGATTTTATTTGGGGGGCATTCCATCGAGGGACCCCTAGGGCAAGCACCCTCACTCAGATCAAAATAAACTCACTCAGATCAGGGTTTCATCTTCTCTTTTCCACACAAAAAAAAACACTACCGGCTGCTTCCTTTTAGCAGTTCTCTTTATTATTCTGTTGTCAGCAAGTTCTCTTTTGTTGGCTTTGATTCTTTTTGAAACAAATATTTTTTTCAAAAAAAGGACATGAAACGTTGCATCACTAATGCCGGACAGAATGCAATTAAAACAACCGAGAAGGCTTTGGTAAACCGAGATTGTCAACACCTCTCTGCTGATTTTTGGGAGGAACAATTTATAATAATATAAAGTATAATAATTTCCAGATGTTTGGTTCTTTTAAGAGCCTGTGTAACTGGTGTGCTACGACTGGCATGTCCTTATACAGTTGTTCCCTAATTATAATCTGATGGTATTTTCGAGCAAGACTGACTCCTTGCCTGTGTAACAGACTTTTTCTTAAGATCGAGTGAGCGAGGTTGGGAGGATGGATCAGTATGAAGCACGGTGGTACTTCCAGCGTTGGAATAAGGATACCTGGTCAGCGATTTCTTTTTACTTTCGTAGAAAATCTTCCAAACCCACACTGGGAACAGGATAGATGTTGGGTTTGAGGAAATTTGTGGTCTTCTCAATTTGATTCCTCAACAGCAACAGAATACTTGAGAGATTAACAAAAAACCTTGGTCAATGCCAATTTATGGTATGACTGATGACATCAAGATGTTTTTGACTCATATTATGCTCTCCTTCATTCCTCGACTTGCTGGCAATTTGACTCGCCCGACTCTCTTTACGTTGTGTGTGAATGTATGAGTGTGTGACCGTTGACTGTCTGGCGGGAGGAATAAAGCAGACACCAAGTAAAGGATCAAGGTAGGTTTGAGTGGAAGTGAAAAGTCTAACAGTGAGACCAGGGAGAGCTGTCACTTCAGTTTACACAACTCTGAGAAAGAGCCAACTAGGCCTTTCTCACGATATGGGCTTCCTTTCTTGTGGCCAACAGCCTGATCTCTGTGGCAGATTTCATCTCCTGCAAACAAGGTAACCTTAGAGCAAGCACTCTGTCGCTGTGGCAGTTGGTGCAACTTGTCTTAACATCACAAGCCGTGTCTCAAGGTTAAAACTTTGGTCTACAAAGTGCTCCGTGTCACATTCCCACAACTTCTGATCATTTCAAAAATAAAACTCTTACTGGAGTTGACTCATCAAGTAAGAATGCGCAGGTTTCTTTCTCAAACACTTCAGCATTGGTTAGAAATGGGCAACATGTTTTTTTCCCTCCGTCTAATATAAATACACATCGGTTCACAAACAAAAAAAAGGCACATGAACAGATGGAACATTGGCCAAGGCAATGTATTTAGTTATTTACACTCGGTCAAGGAACTGCTAGTGCAGGTTGTTCTGCAACAGTGGTCATCGAGAGTTTGATTATTTTGTAAATCCCAGTTATAAGAGACCTCAGTCTATATTGTGTAGATAAGCTTCACTGTAGTATTTTCGGTCTCTCGTTTATCACTGCTGTTCATCACTTGTTTGTCAAACAGTCACCGTGCTTCCAACTTCATCGTACTGAATAACGAAGTAAGGAAAACTCTGGTCATCGTTGAAAATGACAAAAATCTGAGGATCGAGCCAGTTGTCCACACAAGAGTCAAACAAGTCACTGGAAGGATCAGCTGGAGACTGTGACGGAGGTCTCCTCATCGAAGGCTTGCCCAGTGTGTACTTCCCTATCAGCAGCTTTGCTAAGAACATATAATGAATGCCCTCTTTCGATTTCTTGGAAAAGTTATGAGAGTAGCTCGCCTTTCTGGCAAAGTAACTGCCCTGTCCGAACATGGTGGCGTGTTTCCCGCAGACCCTGGGGTCAAAATTGTGCTTGCAAATGGCATTGACTGCGTCCTGGGAGGTCCCGTGAAACAAGTGTCTTTCGTTGAGGATCTTGTCCATTTCTGACATCTTTCTTGACATGTACTCCTTTTTCCTGCAGAAAGGAAGGCAGAAAAAAATGACATTCCGGTCAATCACATAGCAAAACAACAGGCAAAACATGGGTAGAAACTTATTTTTATACAGTCCCAGCTTCTGTCCCAACAGTACTAACCCGAATCTGAGGCGGATTCGAATGGCTGCCACGTTTCATCCACAAAATACACAGTCGATTCACTTTACAGTGTATCCTGTGAAGCGCTTTGAGACATCTCGAAGACGTGATAAAGCACTGTATCAAATGCAAGGATTATTATTCCAGGTATTGAAACATTTTTTGGGGTTCCTTTAAATTTCTGGGACCATATCAAGGCAATGAAGGCAGTCTGTTAGTGTCGAATTGGACAAAGATCTACAATGCACCCTTCACTGCATAAAGCACCAGCTGAATATAGTTGGATAGAACTACAGTGTACTCTTTGCTTGAGCTCACTCATCACAGGAGCCAATGATGACATGGTGTGTAAAGCCAAGAACAAGCCTGCAATTAAGATCTACTCTTACACTAGAACTGACACCAAGTCATTATGCTCCTCAACATCTCTATCAGTCTTTGGTCGTCCAGAACTCCCTTTGATTTGGGTAACGGCTGCTGCTCATGCAGTGCCTTTCACACAAGATGAATGTCTCAAGAGTGCTTCATGTCAACATTGGGGATCACCCAACAGGGAGGGGAGATTAAAAGGGTGTCGGTCAAAGAGATTGCTTTGGGACGTCTTGAAGAAGCAAGAAGCTGAAAGATAAGGGATGTAGGGAGGGAGGAGGGGTGGGTCGGGGGGTGGAGGTGTCAAATATAACCCCAAAACACATGCACATACATTTCCCCTCCCCAAAAGTGATTTGATATCTTTATTACAAAGGTTACAATGTTGAACTTTACTCCTCTTTGCGCTCTCTGCAGTCTTTAACATAAA
Organism: Callorhinchus milii; assembly: GCF_018977255.1. Taxonomy (NCBI): domain Eukaryota; kingdom Metazoa; phylum Chordata; class Chondrichthyes; order Chimaeriformes; family Callorhinchidae; genus Callorhinchus; species Callorhinchus milii. Next base: position 18,713,275 of record NW_024704752.1, read on the forward strand.
TTCCAAGGAATTGGGAAGCTGTGCATTGCAGGGAAGGATTGCTGAGCATCAGCAGACTCTTAACTCAGAACAAAGCAGCACAAAAGCAATTAGCACTGCAGGATCAGGCAAACTATCTCATTATAGAGGAGCTCAGCCATTTGAGAATACCGCAATTTGCCTTTTCCAGTGTATAATTGCAGCCTAACCCTGTCGTTCTTCAAATAAAAAAATGAAGCCACCTAATTTGAGAATATGAATCAACTGAAGGTGCTCCAGAGAAGAGATCGACTATGGGGACATTCAGACATCAAAGCTCTCTAACACAGAGCTTCACCTGCTGTGTGCCCAGTAATTGCTTCTAATAAACACAACAAGCATTTATACAGTGCCGCTCACACAGCCCTTGACAGTGGTGAAGCACGACGCCTTGCCGGGGGGGGGGGGGGGAGATGACCGTAGGCACAGTCGAAGAGGAAGATCTTCAGGCACGACCTGAAGATGGGGAAGGAAGGGGCGAGGCGGAGGGAGGGATAGAGGAAGACTGTTCCAGAGTTTCATGGCGTAATGGCTAAAATGTGGAGACACACTTCTGTATCACATTATTAAAAAGCACCAAGTAAGAACAAACCAACAACTATAAAACATTGTAAACTGTAGCCAAGGCTGAGAGAGCTATGATCTGTGCAGCCTGTATGTAGACTGGTAATAATAATTGCACTTCATTAATAATAAATAATATTAATAATGATTCCACTATTATTAATGTAAATATATTATCTATTATTAACAGTATTCAGAGTTCGTGAATATGAAAAATAAAATGTAGTCTCATGTTATTTACAATATTACAATGCAAACTTACCGTTTATATTTTTCCCAGAGATAAGGGTTTTGAACTCTATGTATGTTTAGAATTCTAAATTTGGTTTCCGGTATTGTCTTGTGGAAAAGGTTGTACACAGTTTTATAGCTCTTGTCTTCGATGGAAACAGGCACTTGAACAAAATCTTGAGATGGTTCCATTGAAATCCACGTCTCGGGATAGAGGCTTGAGGAGGAAGAGAGAGCAGGGAAGCAGGCTTGTGCAGAAACTGGCCCTTGTGCCTTTTCGATCGGAGCTGACAGCCCAGCTAAAGTCCTGAGAGGGAAAAAAGAACATTAGGGAACCTGCCATATGCTAGTTTTATGGATCCAATATAAGTTAAGTCCAAAAAGAAGTTTAGAATTGGCATCGATCAGATCCGGATCACTAAAAATAGCAATCCACTCTTTATCTCTTTAAGATAGAAAATCCCATTGTGAAGTTGAAAGGATCCCTCCATTTAATAATAATAATAATAATCCTTGCATTGGCTATAGCACCTTATCAAGTCTTTGGGACGTCTCAAAGCGCTTCACAGAATATACTGAAAAGTGTAGTGACTGTATATTTTGTGGTCCAAGCACGGGAGCCAATTACGCACAGCAGCGACGCCAAACAATTGTGGATTGAGTGACCAAATTATTATTTATTTACATTAGAATATACAGCACAGAAACAGGCTATTCAGCCCAACTGGTCTATGCCGGTGTTTATGCTCCACACGAGCCTCCTCCTGCCCTTCGTCAAATAAGCCTTCAAGCTAAGCCTATTTTAGTTCATCAATTGGCATGTGATAGACCCAGCAAAGGTGGTACATCCCAGCTTTTTGCTTTGTGCTTTAAGGAGAGAGGAGAGAGAATGAAAGGCAACCAATCAATATCAGGCCCAAAACAACGTCCATTAAACAGCGCAACTCAGGCAGAGCAGCGCCTGGGAGCACGTAGCCAGCACGGCAAAGCTGTTCAAACTAGCCGCAGAACAAAACTGCTTTGCTTGTGCACCCCCACCCCACCCACCCACCCACAACCCCCGACAATTTGTCTCAACTACTGGTCCATCATCGGCAATTTCAGAAACTCATGACGTCTGTGAGCGAAAGTGGCAATTTAGTGGTAAGTCACGGTCAGTTTTGTGATCAGATCTCCCGCCCCTTCTCTCTCATATTGAACGGGAATGACATGGAATGGACTTCCCAAAACATATCACACGGACAGCGGCCAGTCCGTGGAGTCCTCATCTCTACGTCGACAGTATTCTCAAAGGATAATCTCTATGGCTTAAAGAAAGGGCGATGGGAACAAGGTAACTATGCAGTGAGTGGGCGTGTGTATTGCGTTCGATCATTAACTTGGGATCGAAAACTGTGTAACGAGAGAGTCATTAAACATTACCAGTTAGTCTAATATGCCTGTGGAACGCCGAATCCCTGAGCCAGGTTTTAAGTTAGTTTTTTTTGCCTCCTCCCCTCACTGAATTTCGAAACCATTGCTTCCTCATTCTTATCAACACATGACCTGGCCAGCTCGGGGGACTGGCCAGGAGGACATGTGCCCACACAAAAGGCAGTTAGTTATCAGCCAGCAGAACTCGGTGACCCTGGCCGGTCGGCACACACAGAGAGACAGCCTGTACCGACCGAGTCTCTGGCTGAACAAGCACATTTCTTCATGTTCATGGTGACATGATTGTAAATCGGCCAGACCGACGGAAACTTGGAGGATTCTCGCACCGCTCCCTCCCTCCCTCCTCTCCCCATGGCAATTTATTATGCCATTAACATGAACGCTCCTGGGTCAACGCGAGACTCTGATGCACCACCTCCCGTGAGATACTGCAGGTCAGGATAGATAAGCCTGCTCTACAGGCAGACACCGACAGCATCCGCCTCTTTGCTCGGCCAAATCGCAACGGCAGATGAACCGGCGGCCGGGCGGCTTGTGTTTACATTTGTATCCAGTGACTCCGTCTGGCAGGCTTTGCTGCCAGGCAATCTCAGGAGAATGGATGGGATACAAACCAGTCATTACCATGAGCAGGTCACATGGACAGAGTTAGAAAGAAGGACTGAAACTTCAGGGACATGGAGTCAGGTGGTTTGGTCGGGCTGGATAGGATGGAATAGAGATTATTCTTTGAGAATACTGTCGATGTAGAGATTAGGACTCCACAGACTGGCCGCTGTACGTGTGATGTGTTTTGGGAAGTCCATTCCATTCACACGACAGTAACCCATCCCCTCCTCAGCTCGGCATTTTAAACACAGCCGCGACGCACCAAAAAATATATATACGTGGAGGATCCGAGCCGCATCACTGATATCTCTCGATTGCATGAAGGCAGGGAGAAGACAGGACAAAGACTGATTTGGGAGAGGGAGGGGAGAGGGGAGGGGTGGGGTCAGGCACCATGTACACAGCAGTGGTTTGTTTCACTGTATGATCACATGTACTAATGATATATTGTCAGCACTACAGCTTCTAGTGGAAATTACATAGCGTGAAAACATATAATCAGTGCTTCTGCTGAATTTGAGGTTACTGAGCTCAGGGAGACCTAAATAATCCAGAGATAAGTTTGGGAGCATATAATGGGGAAGGAACACATCCCACTGCACAGTAAATGACAGCAAAGTATCTTCTACGACGGTCTATAACTTCTCCAAACCAAAGTGCAGGCAAGTCCCCATAGCTACAACAGCAACAAACAAATGATACTTACACAGCGCCTTTCGTGTTGGGAGGATTGTAAATAGTTATCATTATAGTATAAGAATCATTAGTATTAATCATGTAGTGAATAGATGAATTAAGCAGAATGAATTAAAGAAATAAAAACTGCCATGTGACGCACACACACACAGTCCTGGTAAAGAGGCACTGAATGAGGAGGAGGTCACTGGAATGTGATCCATGGCCAGGGAAGATAAGGATAGCTGGATCTGGAGGATGGATGGGAGGCCATCTGCACTTACAAGGGCATGTGACCTATGAGCAGGAGAGATAGGAACCCGGGATAAATGGACCAGGAGAATGGATGGGATACAAACCAGTCATTAAAACTTACAGTGAGCAGGTTACATGGACAGAGTTAGAAAGAAGGACTGAAACTTCAGGGACCTGGAGTCAGGTGGTTTGGTCGGGCTGGATAGGATGGAATAGGAAGAGGATTGTCCTTTTGCAGTAGCTACCCTAGCTGGTACAAGGAGAAACAACTTGAAGATGGGGAAAGAATGCCTGGGAAAAGTGCAGAGAGCGGGAAAGAAGTCATGAAAAAAAAGAGTTAGAACACAGATGGCTGGCGAAAAAAGGTATAAAAATCGCGATAGCCAAAACCAGTTTTTTGAAGAGCCGCTGAGGAGTCTCTGGGGAGAGAAAGAGGACAAACCTCTACAGAGAGGAAGAAGAGTGCCTGTGAGGAAAAGAGGACAAGTCCAGCTCTCGCCGGAGTGGACCATCACGAGGTGTTTGCAGCTCACCAGAGACAGGGTTTAACTTTTGTGCCAGCCTTAGAACTTGGTCACGATTTCCTGCCTGCTGGGTAGTATCTCTCCTACTGACTAAAACACGCACCCAACATACATACAAAATAGTTAGAGATTATTTAGGCACATTTCATTACATCGCATCATTTTTTTTTACATGCGTTTAGAATTTTAGTATTGAATGTATCTCGTTAAGATTGTGCTTCAGAAGTCATTTAAGCGCGACGAGTAATGATAATGCGTCGGGTGTAATGTGATGCTTTCGCTTGTGTGGTTTTATAATTGCTAATAAAACATTTTAATAATATTCAATTTCACAGGATGTCCCAAAGCACTGGACGGTTTAGGGTGTATACCTGAGCTGGAGGTTGGGTTCAGGAGGGCAGGGAAGACATATAAACTGGCCATATCCCCAGTACAACCTTCATAGACAGAAGGGATAATTTATGGGTCTACAGAATGTTGATACAAGATAGATTATTACAGCGTACAGGGAGGCCATTTGACCCATTGTGACTGTGGAGCCAGTTATCTGATGCATTGCTGGCTCCTGTGGAAAGCTTCCTTTTTAATTTTAATTGCAATATATATATATATATCTTGATCTTATAGAAACATATAAGATTATTGGGGCTTGACAGAGTGGACAGTGTGAGACTGTTTCCCCTGGTAGAAGAATCTATAACTAGAGGTCACAGTCTTAAGATTAAGGGTCAGTCTTTTTGAACAGAGTTGAGGAAACACTTCTTCACTCAGAGGGTAGTGAATTTATGGAATTCTCTACCCCAGAGGCTGTGGATGCTCAGTCCTTGAACATATTCAAGACTGAGATTGATAGATTTCTAAAGGATAGAGGGATTAAGGGATATGGGGATAAGGCGGGTAAATAGAGTTAGGTGAAAAGATCAGCCATGATCTTATTGAATGGCGGGGCAGGCTCAGGGGGCAATGGCCTACTCCTGCTCCTAATTCCTATGTTCCTATATATATATATATATATATATATAAATTTTGCATCCAAAGGCAGAAACGTACAATAGTTATATGGCGGTTAGAAGCTAACAATGCTGAACTGATCTCCATTTATCTTAATTACATGATCTTACCAAATGTATTTAGAAATTAAGATTATCCATTCCACTCCCCCACCACACTCTAGAACAACAACAATTTTACATTTCATTTATATATAGTGCCGTTTGCGTCCCAAAGCTTTTCACAACTTTGGCTGGCTACTTTCAACAGACGAAAGAAATCCAGGCACCTTTCCATCCCCCAGGCAAAATGATTTGCTCTGACCGCGACTGCAAATCAAAGTCAATTAAAATTAAAAAGGAAGCTTTCCACAAGGGCCAGCAATTAAATGTGACTCGATAACAGGATAGTCAGTTACCCAGTACAACACCATGGTACACGTAAGATGATAGGATGCGTCAAACAATCTATTTTGGGACTTACTGTAAATATGGCAGCAGCAGGATTGGGGAGCGAAACAGAGGACGCCTGATGATCCGTCGCCTTGTACCAAAGATCACGTTCTGCTGAAAACCTTCCCTTAAGTTCAGGATATATCGGTTTTGTTGCATAAGGAAACATATCTCACTCATACCTCGAGACGAGGCTTCTTCAATGCATCGGACAACTGCCTGCAAGTAACAAATCAACACAACATTATTAACACGGCCATAGGAAGGTTATTGCAAGCGAAAGACCTGGGTTTGATTCTGGGCAGGGCGAGAGCTTGGGCAAGTGTCCTTACTCCCACACGCCTGAAAATAATCCCTCAAGAAAAAAACCCAATAATAAATTGGTCACTTCAATCCACGACTGTTTGTGGGACACTGCTGTGCGCAAATGCAATGTGTTGTTGTTGTTACTAATATTGGGGATACAGATCAACACCGGAACTGAACTGTTTTACCAGGAACAATGATTTTTTTGAATGAAGCAGCATCATGCTGAGATTTCCACGGTTAATTAAATATGTGCTGATATCTTGCCTGAGTTTGAGCACAAGGCAAGGGTTTCATAAGAGGTCAAGTGGTCAATTTCCCTTTAAGTCCCGAGAAACGGTTTTTGATTCAAAGATCTTTTCTGTTAAAAATTAGGTCTTAACTTAGATTTACGAGTTGGCAAAAGCTGACACTTTGCATACTTTTGCAGATAGTTTTACATCTTAACGAAACAAAGAAAAAGCTAGCATGACCTTTCCCCAGCACCATTTTGGTACAATTTGGCTATGTACAGAGAAGAACAGAATGTTAAGCACAACTTGTTACAGACCAACTTGACAGACTGGAAAATTATGCAACCCTTTATATTTTCAGGAACTTTTACATATTGTATTGAGTGTATTTTTTTGTGTAAAAAAAAATGGATGAGCAAACACGAAGGCCCTGTGGTGCGCATTACCTCCGAATACTCCCTCCAGCCAAAATGCTCCCTGCAATAGTACTTCCAAACCGTGTGGAATTTTGATCCCAGATTTGTGAAGGAAGCAGTGGATAATCTCCGCACTTGGTTGAATTCTACATCGTAAACTGTCATGGAGTTCAGATCCAACGGGAAAACACGCCCCCTGAGAAAACAGGCAAAAAGAAAATGACATCATTAGCGTCACTGTAAACTTTACTTTCCTGGAATTAATAGAAAGCAGCGGTGGACACTCGCAAGGCCAAAGGAGTTAACTTTGCCGTCTGCATATGATTAGCAGATTTATGCCAGGGAAAACCCAAGCTTATGTTTTATTTTTCTCCAGTTACAGCAATCAGTCACAGGGATTCATCCGGTTGTTGATTAATCAAGGAACGGGAGAACAATTCCCGCAAAAAAACAAATAGAAATATGGGGATCATTTTCCCATATTTCGCCCACAAAACACACAGTCAATTCACTTTATCCTGTGAAGCACTTTGAGACTCTCAATGACGTGATAAAGCACTATATCAAATGTGAGGATTATTCTTATTCTAAGATCTCAAGTGATGTAACATCTTGAAAGATTTCAGTTACCAGAGAATGTACTGAACTGCAGATTGGAAAGCGCAGCATCGCAGACCTGCAGAACAGCACAGTTTTTAAAGTGAAGCCTTCTTTGATAATTGTATGTTCATATTTGTGCAGTTAAGTCATAGATTTGACGTGCTGAATGGGATTATAAATGGTTGCACATGAGAAATGGGCAGTGGCTGGGCTAACGCAATCATTTGACTTTTTCGGTGTTGGTGAGATGCAACATGCAAGAACCCGCAAAACATCTGCAGTACAAACGATCAACAGATGATAAAATCTTGCTGGTAGCAATAAGCTATAGCCACAGTGTGCAAAACACACGACACCGGCTCCCCACACTGCTGGTAATTTTAGGTTAGCTCGCCTTCGTTTGAAAGAAGCTGAAGCTCACAACGGAATTAGATTCTGATAATATTAAAAAATATCAGGAAGTTACACTGTAATTAAGCTAAATGAGAGCTAAATGTAGATGGATACTGGTCAAAGGCAGATTTCAGTTTTCAAAACAGGTAAAGCGAGAGGACCTGGGTTCGATTCCTGGGCAGGGCGAAACATTGGGCAAGCTTCCTTACTCCACACATCTCTGTTTACCTAGAAACAAGTAGGAACCCGGTTGTTAGACGATTGGTGGATGGCTTTTGCGGGGGTTATAATCCCTTCAAAAAATAAATAAAAATGATAATGATTTGGTCACTCAATAAACGATGGTTTGTGGGACACTGCTGGGCACAATTGCCTGCCGTGTATCAGCCACAAAATATACAGTATACACTGTGAAGAGTTTTGAAACATGGCGCTAAGGAGTTATATCAAATGTGAGGATTATTATATAGATAAAGTGGACAGCTGGAAGCTTCTCGCCAGCTTTATCACATCTCGTCAATGTGACCGATCCATGAGCTGAAAGGCAGACAAACTTCTCAGCAGAGGAGCTATTCATAGCTGTTTATGACTGAATTAGATTGGAGAGCACTACACCCCACATTGGGTTTGGGTTCCAATTGAGTAGGAGTCTGTCCACCCCTCCCCCACATCTGGTGGCTTGTGGCAACGGAATGGAAAAGCTGGTCCTCGAATGAATGGTTTTAGTGCCTGTGTTCGATCGCACGCACGGAGTCAACAAACAGGTTGCTTTGTTGCTCTCCGATAAGAGGTCAGAACTGTGACCACAGGACCGTGAAGCCAGTCTTTCACATGACACTAGGGCTTCCTGTGAAAGTCAGTGGTTCCAATTCATAGCATATGAGACGATCTGAAGTCTACAGCAATATAGATGCCACACTAGGGGAAAACTGCCTTTCTTTCATCTGGGGAACTAAGGAAGCTCTCTGGACGCTACTCTGCGTAAGGGGCACTGTATAAATGCAAGTTGTTGTTGTTGTTATTAGGAATAAGACTACCAAGCATCTCCTTCATTGAAGACTAAGTGACTTTAGTGATGAACTGGATTCACATTTGGTTTAATACAATAGTTACAGTCATAAGAGGAGTTCAGGAAATCAAACTATCGATTGCAGAACTCAATATAGCTCAATCTGCGTGAACTTTGTTTTTGCTTCGTATTCAAATCTGCACTTCCTCACACTTCATTGCTTCTAATCTAAAAGCATTTCAAATCTCAATACTCGTGGCGCTGTGAACAAAACCAAACGACAAGCCAAAGGCCTGAATTTACAAACCACACCCGTGCTATTCATCAGCTATGCAAACAAGACGGGCCTATTTACATGTAGGTGATTTACAAAACGAACGAGAGATTTCCCAGCTCATCAAAACTGACAGCTCGCTCCTGAAAAATTCAATATTAAAATGCTTAAGTCTCTCTCACAGGCCACCTCAGTCTCTCTCCCTTTCCGTGGGGCTGCCTTAAGCCCACAGCTAGTATTACTGCTGCAAACTGTTCCCACACTCAGTCTCGTGTTTCAAAAGTTATTTTAATTTGACTAACTCTGTTCCACTGACCCTACGGACGGCTTCACTTCAAAGTCCATTTACACCCCCAGAGCTCCAAAGGGCGACTGCAGCTACAATTGGGATGACTGGACTTCCAGTAACAAGCTCAAGCTGTTTTGAGAACAATCACCAAGTGTTCAACATTGAAAAATAAATATTGATTACATTTTGAAAAGCAAAGCTATTTATTTTGCTAACTCGATCATTTTGTTTCCTTAAACATAGAATTAAAGGTAGTTTTCCCACTGCTTAATGAATGAATGAGTGAATGAAAGAGGAAGGTAAATACTTCATGGGTAGGTAGGTATTCTCCTGAGAGCATACCACAACTTCATTATACAATGGAAATACAACAGACTATGTTAAGGTTACTGTGTGTTCATGCGGAATTCATCCCATTCCAATGAATGGAAAGAAACTAACAAGGAAATTGACAACCTTTCCAGGTTATGCTTCGGTTACACTTCCAGCTTCATTCTATTTAATGGTGGTACTTTCCCCACATTCTGTAATAAAATAATAAGTCCTTGCATTTCACCCTGGGCCTATTATGCCGAAATGTCTCACAGCGCTTTAAAGGCAATGGTTTGCAAGTGTAGTGACTGCGAGAAGGATCCAGTGAATCATCTCCCGCCTCCCTTCTGCAGAATATACTCTGGAGTGTATTTTGAGGGAGAAACACGGCAGTCAAATGCGTACAGCAGTGTCCCACAAACAGTCGTGGATTGAGTGAACCACATTATTATTATTTTTTTTAAAAATTATTTTGTTTTGAAGGCAGCAATAAACAAGTCAAATAGAACGCTGGGAGACACTGACAAATCATCAGATTCCCAGTGTTTGAGCTGTACCGTCTCAAGTTAGCTCACACCAAGAATACTTTGTATAATTCTCACTACTGTGACATAAAATATACAGCCAACTCACTCTACAGCAAAGCACTTGGCGTGAAGCGCTTTGAGACATCTCAAAGATGTGATAAGGCGTTGTACCAAATGCAAGGATTATTATAATAAGCGAACTGGCCAGGAACTGGTCGAGAGGCAGCTCAGGGGAGAGCGAGCAGGCTTATCCTCAGTGGTTAGAGGACTGAAAAGTATGAGAAACAACAAGATAAGCTAGGATTCTTCACCTTGAAAAGAGACGTGCACCTTTGCAGAGGTTTATAAACTTCTGAATGGGAATGGAGGGAATCCAGGACAATGTTTTCAGATAAGAAAAGGCCACAGAATGTAAGGGCAACAGGTTCAGGATTGTGAAGGGTAAGACAGACAGACAGATAGCCATGATACCATGACGTTTTTTTTTAAAAAGTCATATAGTATAACAGCCGGAATGGCTTACAAGTTATTCTGGAAAGGTGAGATCAAATAAGCCAAAGGGTTTTTTCCTCGTTTCTATTCACAAACGTCTGCGCTGAATAAATTAGATACAATGCAACATTCTTCAAGGCCAATGTCATTTAGTTGGTAGCACAACAACTTGTATTTACACAGTGCCCTTCAAGCGGGGTAGTGTCCCGGAGAGCTTGACCGTAGCAGAGTCTGGACCCCGAGCCAGGGGGAGAGGGTGGGGTTGGGGGAAGTGACCGTAAGCACGATCAAAAGGGAAGGGCTTTAGGCGGGAGTTGAAAGTGGGGAGGGAGGGGGCAAGGCGGGGGGATTGAGGGAGAGAGCTCCAGAGTTTCGGCCACCGATGGTGGAGAGGAGGAGACGAGGGACAAACAGGAAGCTGGAGCCAGCTGTGGGGAGGTATCAGTTGGTGGAATTGGGGTGGGGGGGGGGGAGGTGGTAAGCAGATTGGAGAGGGAGGGAGGTGCGAGGCCATGAAAGGATTTGAAAATGAGTGAGAGGATCTTGAAATCGATCTGTCCGGTAGTTGGGAGCCAGTGAAGCCTGGCAAGGACTGGTAGAAGTATTCACAATGGACATGACTTGGTATCGGACATTATTATAATGGTGTCCTCAATGCATTGATTGATCTGTCTGTGACCTGTACCTTTTACTTCAGTTTACAATCAAGTGGTTTAATATTGGTATACAAGCAAACAACAACACAAGAGAGGGAAATCAAGTAGCTGGGCTGTTTAAACCTCCACAGGGAAAGAATCGTCATTTCAAAAGTGTCTGGGTTCATCGTATTATGAGAATATCCTTACGTTATAAACATTTTGCATTGGGAGACTTCTCGAAGCACTTTCACACAGTATACTGTAAAGTGTAGTGACCGTTTGCGGGACCAGCAGTGCCGTGTGCAAATTGCCTGTTGCATTCACCGACAAAATACACAGCCATGAAGTGACTCATGATGATGTTAATCTGAGAGATTGTTGGCGAGGAGATAAAACTTTTCTCTTTTTGAGAAGCGCCAAGGGACCTTTAACCTTTAACGTCCACCTGAGCAGGCAGACGGGACCTTGTTTTAACGTCTTGCACGAAGGCCAGCACCTCTGACAATGCAGCACATCCAAGTGCCCTGACTGTGCGAGTTCAAAGTCCCGATGTGGAGCTTGAAGCCACAACCTTCTGACTGACTCACATTCGAGGCGAGAATGCTGAGGCAGGCTGACGTACGCATATGCACCACAGGAGCTGCAACACATCTGTACCTTTGCAATACATCTGCAACGTATAAACTTGAAAGCAGATCAATAAGATTCAGTGACTGATCAGCAAACTTACTCCAGAGGCCAACATTGTTTTCTCGGCATTTTTCAGAGACAGCCCGATATGGCTGTTCTAAGGACACTCAGGACTACCCCTATTGAGGTTACACCCCTTTTAACAACGATTTCAGAAGTGGGTGAAAGTTCAGTGGTGCACGTAAAAACTTGAACGTTTGCAATACTTTTCATACCACACTCCTGCCCAAGACATCACGAGAGAAAGGGTTTCAAAAGGAAAAAAAAATTGTGTTCGTCTGTTAAAGGTGGCCATTATTTCTCTCGATACAGTATACAAACCAGAATAAAAATTTGACCTGGTCAGTTTGAACATTTTTAACAGTCCTAGACTTGGGTGTGGGGGGAGGGAATTTATTTTAAGCGACGCTATGTCAAAAATGCTTAGAAATATAATAAAGTCTAAGGCACGCCGATTCAGACAACTTCAACATGGGCACCGTCATGATTTGATTCCGTATCCAAATGTAGTCCTGGTTCAACCTCAAATGATCGAAGTCCAGAAAGCCTCTGGTTTCCTTCATTCTCGGATCAGCCCTGATATCTCCAGCCCTGATATCTCAGCCCTGTTGGGACACGTTTGCTACGAGACATGAAACAGGAGAACACATCGACAAGGATGCTCTCAGCTGGCAGACTGTGACTGACAGCAGGACACGACCCATGTGGGACACTGCCCAGTCCCCTCTCTTAAAGGAACAGGAGGAGGCCATTCAGCCCCTCGAACCTGCTTCTATAAGCATTCTATAAGATCACGGCTGATCTGTACCTCAACTCCAATTACCTGCCCTTGCCCCGTATCCCTCGATACCCTGACCTAACAACAACAACAAATATCTCTCTTTAACACGCACGTCCCATTCTGCACGTAGATCACAAATGTCCTTGTGACCACACTGAGGGCTCAGCTCAGGAACCATACAAATGGAATTCGGTCCCACTACCCACTTATCACACAGTGTTCATTGTGAAACCCTGCGGTTTGGTGCAGGCAACATGTTCCACCCAATTGTCAGGGCAGAAAGGACGTGAATTGTATTTTTATCTTGGACACTAGGAAAAGCCGGAGTCTGAAATCAGCAGTGTGTGGGGTATCACTTGCAACCGTTTCATGAAACAATAATTATTATTTTCCTGTCTTTCTTTTTTATTTAAATTTTTTTCGAGGCAGCAACGTAATGCACTTCAATATGAAACAAAACCTTTGAATGGTCTCACAGAGGACTAACTACAGCACTGTTTAACCTTAATAACTGTAGCATTGCCCCTCCTCTCTAACTCTTCGCCCCCACCACCCTCTCTCCTCATACACACACCCCTACTACTCACACACTACATATACACACCCTAACACACACGCTCCCAATCCATGTGTCTCAAGGTTATTTCTATCCTATGAGAAACAATCAGAAGTTTAATGAGCCTGTGTTGTCAGCTGTTTCTAACCAAACAAATCCTGTTTACACAACCGTTCAGCCATTGTGACAATGTCACCGCACTGACATCACCACCACATGCCCCACTGCTAACTCTGAGACCAGAAGGTTTATTGCAGTTGCTGATGGGTGGCTGGGAAAGGGCCGGGTTCACATGCTCTGCTTACCAAGAGATTCCTTGAACCGTTTCAAAATTCAAGCCTGACCCAGAGAGAGGCTTTCATGTGAAAACTCCTCATGTGAAAACTCCTCGTTAAGCTCTCTCCTTTTTTTAAAAAAAAAGAAACTTGTGTTCCCCTCTTTGATTTCGATCTCGAGTTTACTGCTCAGACAAACAGCACACAGACACCATTGTTATGGTAACAGCTTGGCCCTGTTTGTCAGTCGTTACCAACATTGTGCAACCCCACCCCAAGCACCCCTCACTCCCTCCCTCCCCACCCACCCACCCTCCCACTGACCAACCGACTGACACACACACACACAATGTTGGGTCTATTTGGTTTGCATAGCAACCATGCTTTGCTCCATCCACATGGAGAACCTCCGCAACACTTTCTTTTAACAAAGCAGAACATCGGGGGATAAAACAATAATTATCAGAGTTGCAGATCAGTGGAGCCTTTGTCCTCGGTGAGGGAATCATTCAGATCCAGATTGCATTGCGGACTTGTTTTTTTAACTATATATATATAAAATTAAAAAAAGTGATCTGTGCAGGCAACTCCCCTTCAGTCTTTTATACTGTTAAAACAAACCAGAGAGAGCAAAAGCAAGCACAAGCAGGGCCAGCCCTTACAAATGCCTCGAGGCTACATGGAGGATTAGAGGTTTTATACTTGATCCTGTGCGCTGCAGTAGTGTGAGCATGTTCATCATTGTTCAGTGCTGATAATCAAGGTGAACTTTCCCCGAGCCCTTTACCCACATGCTCTGGGTTCTTTACAGCAAGCAACCCCTCTGTTCCAGGTCATAGAAACAGGAGGAGGCTATTCAGCCCCTCAAGCCTGTTCCACCATTCAATAAGCTCATGGCTGATCTGTAACTCAAGTCCAATTATCCACCTTTTCCCTGTATTCCCGATACCCGATCTAACAAACATCTCTCCACCTCAGTCTTGAAAATGTGAATGGATCCAGCCATAATCCACAGCCTTTTGGGGGAGGGAGGGAGAGAGTTCCAGATTTCCACGAGCCTTTGGGTGAAAATCTGCATCAGGCCATTGTTTCAACAATAAGTCGGTCGCTAACACTGCAGCTGCTTTCCAGACATTTTCTGAAAATAAAGACACTCCCTAATGTACACAGGATGCAACTGGCATCAACATATTTAAGGGAGTGTCTGTATTTCCATAATCCAATGGTGAGTGCACTCTCAGCTTTGTGGCTTCCACACAACATTTGGGATGTATTAACAAATCGGCTTCGTACAAATTCCACCTTGACAGGGCAATAGATATTAATCATACAACACCACCACCCTGCACTGATAGAGCGCCCTTCACACAGGGGAGCGCCCCGGGGGGCTTGACAGTAGCAGAGTCTGACCCTAAGCCAGGGGGAGAGGGAGGAGGAGGTGACCATAAGCACCATCAAAAAGAAAGGTCTTTAGGTAGGTGGGGTTCGAAGGTAGGGGTCAAGGCAGAGGAGAGAGTCCAGGAGGGAGAGAAGACGGGGAGGGCAGTAGGAAAGAAGGAGTGAGTGGGAGTAACGAATGTTAGGGAGTAGGAGCATTTTGAGGTGTGGTGGGGGCTCAGGTCAGGGGCAGCAGCCAAACATGTATGCCCATCATTATTCTGAAAGCTAGTTCTCTAATAAGTTTTTTTTATTTAGAAAAAGTATATATACACACACACATATATATATATTATATATTTACACACACTCTGTCTTCCTTTGGAGTCTTCTCGAATCAGGTTAGTGTCAGTCAGATATCACTGGAGACAATTAGCCCTGACACTGCACTGAATGATAGGAGCTCCCTACAGATTTGGGTCACCTATGATGTAAAGAAGGCAATGAAGGCAAGCAGAGAAGCGACATTAAGGTGGTAATTTGTACGTCATACATATTTATAAGAGGGCCGGGGTGGGGGGGTGTTGGAAATCTATCCCACAAAGGCGAACGTGTTTAAACTGTGTGCAAGTAATAGAATTTTTTTTGTTTCTTTTCTAAATTCAGTTGGAAGCCAAAGAGGCACTTTTAATGATGCATTAATTATTCAGACAAACAATTCAGCTATCGGGGCGGCGTGGAGAAAAAAAAATACTTTTAATAGAACAAAACATTTCAAATGGAAAAATTGGCCGGCACTCAATAGAAATGATACCCTCCCCCACCCCCCAATTTGGTAATCAAAGAAGGCGAGGCGTCTATCAATGCATCGACTCTTGTTTGTAATGTTGGTGGCAGAGCACAGTGGTGTACCGAGCGATGGGCTGTGGCACAAAGTGGTAGGAAATGGGCGGGTGTCTGCAGTTACCCAGAAGTTCCGGTCTTAAACTACGCCACCGTGAAGTAGGCAGGAAATCAGCTGCTTCCCAACAGTGTGACAGAGAGCACCATCACTCTCCCCTCCCCCACACTCCCCCATTAAACAACATAAAGCCCACCGTTCCCTGGCTGAGCAAGGCACCTCCTAGTGGCTGGATTATTAAGAACCTTATTAACAAATGCCTGATTACTGCTATACCCTTCTGTTATCCTGCCTGGTCAAAGAATGGAAGGAAGCCCACAAGACATGCGGTCAAGTCACTCTACAGTGTATACTGAGAAGCGCTTTGAGACGTCTCGAAGATGTGGTCAGGCGCTGCATCAGACGCCAGGATTATTATTATCATAAAATGGGGCGTCCCATTATACCATAAACAAAGGTCCGCGTAACTATTTGGTTTCCAACCAAGTCAGGCACAGACCCCAAAAAAAAAACCTCCTCGTCACGGCCTTTAGTGACAGATTCAGTGGCAATCCCTGCTGTGCAGTCTCTACAGGTCAGTGCATTGCAATGTGCCCACAGCCACTCAGTTTGCTAACGGGGTAGGAATCTACACCCAGGGCTCAAAGCGGGGCAGCACAGTGATCCCATACCTGCACATTCCACACGAGCATTTCAACTCTGGAATGTGGCACCGTCTGCTTTCAAAAACCTGTATGTTTTTATAGAGCCACTCTGAACCCACATATTTTTAATGGGAAACTAATGTGCAGAGTATCTATTTACAAAGCCCGCCCGACGTGATAAAATGACTGTGGTTCAGCAAATGCATCGACACTTATATCCATCCGAGCTTGACAAGTAATGCCCGACAGAGAAATCAGTTGACTGTTGATTTTTTTTTATCATTATTTAAACTCGGCTTTTCTGTTGAAAGAACTGCTGATCGGACGTTTTTCTTGTACGCAAACAGATTTTCACTAACGCTAGGCTGACCACGAGCGATTAATGGCATTAGCCAGGCTGCCCCAATGTGCTACATTGCTCACAGTCCAGATAGTTAGGGGTTTAACTCGCATCCAGCGCTGACTTAGCTGATTCCTAATGTGTGCTGATATTACCTGGGGAGCAGGTCGGAGGTGCTATAAATTGATGTGATCATTGTGGTTAAGGCAGGAGGAACAAGGAACAAAAAGGAGAGAGAGAAACGGAGGGTGGTGGTGGCGGGGGGTGGGGTGGGGAATGGGGGAAATCAGTCAAGGTTCCTGCTCCTGATTACCATCCAGTGACCCTTTGCTGAGAGGGGATGGGAGGCGGGGGGAAGGGAGAGAGAGAGAGAGAGAGAGTCTGCGGATGTCAGGCAAAGAGACAGCTTAGCTGTGGCCTTGGCTGCCCTCCACAATCAAATGGTCTCGTCAACTTTCACCATTGTAGGCGTGAAGAATGCTGCTCTGTGCAAGGTTACTGCACGGGGCTGCCGACATCTGTCTGGAGGTGTTACTCAGGCGAAAAATAAGCCCCAGGAAAGCGTTGTTAACCAAATAGTGAGTGTGTGCGGTAACCAGGCAGGCGAGGTGACACTGCACTACTCCTCATACCAGCAACCCTGCAGAGCAGCGCAGGGCAGGGCGCGCTGTTATCTGCATCGCGTTACTATAGAAACCCAACAGCAGGGCTGAGTTTGTGCTTCAGTGCAGTGGAATTCAACAGACTGACAAACAGCCGAAGCAGCTACTGTCCCGAGGCACTTGGAGAGATGTCGACAAAAAAAATTGGAGCGGGGGGGGGGTGGGGCGGGGGAACAAAAAGAGCGAGGGCGGGGGGGGGGGGGGTGGATTTTTTATATATTAAAATAAACGCAGAGATCAACACGCAATCGGCTGCTGCGTTTCACCCACAGGATACAGGCGGTTCACTTTACAGTATATATTCTGTGAAGCGCTTTGAGACGTCTTGCAGACGTGATAAGGCGCTGTATCGAATACAGGGATTATTGTTGTGTTGTTACTCGGCACGCTGAAAAACAAAGCCACTTCTTGGGTGGCTGCTGCGCAAAGTGAAAATGGAGGTGGGACACGGCAATAATAATAGTTTGGTTTCCTGTTACTTTGAATAATCCGTGAAGCGCTTTGAGATGTCTCGATGATGCCATAAGGCGCTATATGCCACGCACAATTGACTGGCGCGTTTCGCCCATAAAACACACCCTCACTAGACTTTACAGTAAATCCTGCGAAGCACTTTGGGAGAAGTCTTGACCAGGCGCTATAAATGGGGCGTCCCATTATACACAACACAATCGAATGCAAGGATTATTATTATTATTATATCAAATGTGAGCATCAGTATTATTAATTATTATGATTACTACTCACTGATATCGAAGCTTGACCTGATCATTGTCGGGATTGCAGTACAGCCTCTCCAGGTGTTCCTGCGCCTCTTCAGAGATTCCCTGCCAGGTGTGGCTGGCAATGTCCCTGAGCTGCCAGTGGTAAGGCAGGACGGTGTGGTGTTTGGGGCAGTCGCTGCCATAGGCACACTTGCCCTGCAGGAACTCGTCGCACACTTGCACCCCTTCCTCGCTGTGCGTGTGATACTGCAGCTGAGTCAAGAGGTCAAAGACCAAGTCGATAGACGCCTCCTCGCTCTTATCCTGGAAGATGCCACCGTCAACAGCAGCGGCTGCCACCTTGAGGTCCTCTTCTGCCCCACTCTGGCCCAACAGCAGCAAGTCGTGGGAGCCTGGGATCTGATGATACAGAGGAGTGGGGCAATCGGTAGCCATTGGATTGCCATTGACATCTTGGCCAGGACATGTCTGGTTTTGGAAAGGTGAGTTGGCAGAAGGTCCCACCACCATGGGCGTCTCTGCGGGTGTGAAGCTGTGCTGCAGAACCACCGTCTGGTGTTGGAGCTGCAGTTGCAAAGCTGTCTCCCCAACTACAGGCACCCCAGACCCCTCGCCATCGCTCCCCGGCTGTTGGTGGTGGTGGTGGTGGGGGCTGTTGTCATCACTTTCCTCCCCCTCCTCCTCCTCTTCCTCCTCCGTCTTCTTCTCTTTCTTCAGAGCCTCGAACAAGATACCACCAACACTTCCAGCTCTGTCTCTAACACCGTCTAACTTGTCTGAGCGCAGCAGGCTGGTGAGGATGAAGCTCAGGGCACGTAGGTTCCTCACCTCCAGCTTCCTCTGAGCGTGTTTCTTCTTCAGGATGACATTGATGAGCGGCACCTTGTTGGGGATGGCAATAGGCTGGGCTAGCTCCTGCTGGAAGCTAACAGGAGGAGCCAGGCTCAGCTCTGTGGTGCACTGAGAGCTGAGCAGAGCAGTAGCATTGCTGCTGGGCTCTGCCTGTGCCCCACACACATGCAAACTCTTCTCCATTTGCTTTGCTCCTTTTTTTCTTTCTCCCCTTCTCTCTCGCTCTCCTTTTACCCGTCCTCCTTCTCCACTTTACAAATCCAATCTCGCCGACCTGTTGACAAGAGGGGTGATGGATTGCCTTAACGATTAAACCAGTGTGTGCGTGTGCGGCTGTGTGCTGTTGTGTGTTCCTTGCAAATGCATTCAGTACGAGACCAGATTCAAATCTCTTCCAACTCCTCCCTCTCTCGCCCTCTCTCTCTACGTTTTATTCCTTCCTTCCTCCCCTCCTCCTCACAGCACGTAGGGCAAAAGTTCCCAACCAAATGCAGTGTCAATTAATTCCCAAAAAAAACTTTGTACTGTGCGTGCAGAATGGGATGCTCCCTGCAAAATAGGCTTACGGGTGAAGGGAAGGGAAGAGAAGAGGGGGGGGTGTGAGAAGATGAGCTCTGGGGAAAGAAAGGAGGAAAAATGAAAAGGAAAGTAAGACAAAAAATAAGGGAGAGGGGAGAATGGAAGGAGGCGGTTGTGTGTAGAGGCGATTGGGTGCAATTTAGGATTTTGGGGGCTTTATTAGGTCTCTCTTGTCCCGACAGCTACACTAATTAACTAACTAACTAACGAAGTAACTCACTAACTAACCAACCAAACAAACCTGCAGCGACTGACTGCAAACTTCACGGAACAAGAGGCTGACTCATATGTTAGAGGCGAAGTAGTCACACACGCACACAAAAGGGAACCACACACACACACACACACACACCCAGAGTCACACACACAGTCTCACACACACGCACAGTCTCTCACACACACGCACAGAGTCACACACACACGCACAGAGTCACACACACACGCACAGAGTCACACACACACGCACAGAGTCACACACACAGTCACACACACAGTCACAGTCTCTCTCACACACAGTCACACACACACACAGTCACACAGTCTCTCACACACACAGTCTCTCACACACACAGTCTCTCACACACACAGTCTCTCACACACACAGTCTCTCACACACACAGTCTCTCACACACACAGTCTCTCACACACACACACAGTCTCACACACACACACACAGTCTCACACACACACACACAGTCTCACACACACACACACAGTCTCACACACACACACACAGTCTCACACACACACACACAGTCTCACACACACACACAGTCTCACACACACACACAGTCTCACACACACACACACAGTCACACACACACACACACAGTCACACACACACACACACAGTCACACACACACACACACAGAGTCACACACACACACACACACACACACAGAGTCACACACACACAGTCTCACACACACACACACACAGAGTCACACACACACACACACACAGAGTCACACACACACACACACAGAGTCACACACACACACACACAGAGTCACACACACAGTCTCACACACACACAAACGGGAACTAGAAAGAGTCCTTCTGTGATCACTAACTGAAACCTCTCCTCCCCCCAGAATACAGCCCTCACCCACAGGGCGGCTGTGTCCCGCAGCACCAACACCAGGACCTCCTGATCTCTTTACCAGAGACACTTTCTTGGAACTTTTAACACTAGAGTTTGAAACGTGTGAAAATGACCTTTCTGTTCCCCCTCTAAACCAAACAGACAATCTGCTAAAACACTACAGCAATTTAACAAGAGAGAGGGGTGGGGGCGACAGTGACAAGTGTAGAGCTGGAAAGTATTGAGTTGTAAATAGTACAACGAAGAATAAAAAGCTGAGCAGCGGATGGATTAGTGCGTTTCGCCCACAAAATACAGTTAATTCACTTTACAGGGTATCCTTTGAAGCGTTGTGAGAGTCTGTCTTGAAGACGTGATAAGGCACTGTATCAAATGCAAAGACTATTATAGCTCTCTCTCTCACACACGCACTCGCTCAATGGAACTAAACCATGCACACACTTAGCTCACACATACACAGGAAGCACATGCACACGCACACACTTAGCACACACGGGAGGCACGCACACACGGGAACAAAACCGAGCACGCACACTCAACTCACACTCACACACGCACAAGTAAACCAAACTGCACACCAGTGCCTCGGGATGTGAAAGGCGCTATACAGATGTAATCATGTTGTTGGTGTTGCACATACACTCAACTCACACGGGAACCAAACTGCACACACACTCACTCACACTCACACTGCACTGATTGATAAACGGTGCAAGTTACAAAGTGTCTCAAAACTTACAGCCAAAGAAGAGCGAGTGGTGGTGTTTCCCAAAGGGTCAGAGCTTGGCTTGGCTGGTTGGGTTGGTTGGTTGGGTTGGTTGGGTGGTTGGCTTGGCTTGGCTGGTTGTGTTGGCTTGGCTTGGCTTGGCTGGTTGGGTTGGGTGGTTGGTTTGGCTGGTTGGGTTGGTTGTGTTGGGTAGTTGGCTTGGCTTGGCTTGGCTGGTTGTGTTGGCTTGGCTTGGCTTGGTTTGCTGCTGCTGCTGATCACAAAACCCTCTCTCAGCTCAGCTCAGGTCCTGCAGACAGAACAGAACAGAGCAGATCTGAAATCCTCTGTTCAGCCTCTCACAATGTTTCGAGGGAGAATTACATTG